>NC_092328.1:32219902-32522933 GCF_036785885.1 Coffea arabica
TCCCTACAAGTCCAAAATTGGAAAACTTGATACCATTGAAAATTACTTCCAAAGTAGTAAAAGTTTTTAGAAGATACTATTCTATGATTCCAAATGGAAGATATTCAAAATTCGGCCCAAATTTGCTGTTTTGGAATGCCAAGACAGATTTGGGTTGATTTTCGGCAAAGTTTGGAAATTCGGCAAAATTCACACAATGCGAACTAGCCTCTGAAATTCGGAACTCAATTAGAGTTACAATCAAAGTTTTCAACTCAACAAGCGGAACAAGATTTGGAGTTTCGAACACCAAGACATGGCGGCTCAAATTTGCTGAATTTCTTCATTGAACAAAGATTTTTCAGGTTTAAAGCTTGAGCTTTGGTACTTTAGTTGGGCATCGAAATGGACTCGGAACGGCACCAAAGTTGGCAGTATTACACTACCATATAATGGCTATTTATTTATAAATTTTCATGTAAAAACTCGCACGGGAACTCAGTTAACAAAACCATTGAAGTTCCAAGAATTTCCAAGGCAAATCTGCCTTGTACTTTCATTTTCCTTTTCTCAAACATTTGGCCAATGAAAATTCCTCGAACATGATTCATTTATGAAAACAAAGTCTAGGAAACATCCAAAACACATTTGGTAGGTGATTAATACCAAGGATTCGAATAACAAGTCCCAAATCAAGATTAGCTATAAATCAGTCCAGAATTAGGGTTTTCTTTCACAAAGACAGCTCTGAAATCCGGCCACAACTCACTCAATTCAACTCATAATTGAGCATGGTCAGTGGCGTTAAAAACTACATTCATAAGGCTACAATTTCTTAGAAGGAATCATTTTAAAATTCTATCCACAACTAGCTCATATTTGAGCATCAATTCGCAGCTCAAAACAGGGCTTCCAATACAGACGAGAAACAGAATAGGCAACTTTATAAGGTTGGTACGGCTCACTCATGTGGAATCAGGGCATAAATTTTATACCGTTGGAAAACTAGAAGTTTCTAGTTTCTAATTCCACAAACTGAACTCAATTTCGACATCGGACTAAAGAGTTATGGCCGAAACAAAATCACTGCCAGATAGGCTCTGGTTACGTTTCCAGTTTTGCTACATTTTCGAAATCTCAACTTTTGGCCAACCAAATTGGATGATTTTTGGTGGAAAATTTCCACACAACCCACACAACATATTTACATCAAAATCAAGTCAATTGGACCACAAAAATTGCACTAAAGGGCACGGCAATAGCAGGGGCAGAACCGGTCTTTTTTTCCCATTTCACTTCCTTTGAGTTTTCTTCCACAAAACAACTTATTTTCACTAGATTAAGCACTAATCCAACATAAATAACATCAAATGTCATCGAATCAGTTCATCAAGCCATTGTGGGATTTCATAGAGCCCACTCACAAGATTTCCAACCATATAAAACTATCCATATGAATCTATGAGCTCACAAGTGCAATACAACTTCCATAAACTAAGATTCAAGAGGTTGATCGTTGATTACCTTCTTAGATGACTAAAGCAGAAAATTTCGGTCCTTTGAAGCTCAAGAAAACCGTTCAAAAGAAGCCCCTTTCCTAGCTTGAGTTGATCTCCAAGTGGTTTGCAAGGTGTGTGTAAATTTTGAGGTGATTTGGGTGAGAATTGAGTGGTGAAATGAAGAGGAAATATTTGGTTCTTCTCCTCCTTGGATGGCCAGCCAACAAGAGCTAAGAGAGAGAGTGTGTTTGCTAAAAAATGAAGCTTCCTTGAGAAGCTTAAGTGTGTGGCTCAAAATACTCCAAAAGTCAACTCTCCCTCCGTGCGCGCACGCGCGTATTTCGTGCTCGATTTCTCTCGAGTTTGTTTCATTTGTGCACTAAACCTCTAATGCACTTCCATTCATACTATTATTATTCATTCTTAATAGCTCCAAAATAAAGGTCTTAAGTCCCCCAATTAATCGCGCGCGCGAAAACGCATACTTCCGATTTGTGCGCGATAAAGTGGAAATTCCAAGAAATTCTTATAACGATAGTATCACTAACTAATACTTGAACACTTAAACATAAAAATATCTATTTCAAGACAAATGTACAAGTCTCCAATTTTTCAAGTTTATTGTATCCTCGAATCGATTATTGACTCCAAACGCGTATTCACTATTCTCACTTAATGAGCTTTCAAAAATTAAATTTTGAAACGAGTCATTTTAAAAATATAAGTAAGTCATAGTTCCATGTAATTAGGTCTAAAAAGATTGAAATAAAATATTCAGAGCAAACGGGCAATAAAATATTTAAATAAGTTGGTAATAGGAGTTTAAAATAGGTAAATTTTTGCAAGTCCTCACACTTCGACTATCCAATATCCGCTGAGATAAGTTCTTTCTTCAGGCTATCGAACGATCATTTCGAACACTCTGCTGACTTTGGACGTTCGAACTCTTTAACAGCTAGTTACTCCTACATTTAATATTTGACCATTGGAAGTGGTTTGGAAACAATTTCTTGAACCCTATAAATACTACAGTAACTAGAAGGAATAAGAACTTTTGCCAACACTTTGTACAAGCTTTCTAGAGCAATTTTCATTGAAGAATTGGTGTCTACTTTACATACTTGTAGCTTAGTGTGAGGTGATTGTTGAAACCTTTCAATTGTGAGTGAGTTCTCAAGTGAATAGTTTAGTGAGAATTTACTAAGTTTGTAGTAGAATCTTTTGACTTGACCATACTGTGCTTGAGGTAAACAAAAGGTGATCTCTCCTTATAGAATCTTGGTGTAACTTCATCAAATTGAAGAAACTCTTCATTGAAGAATTGGACTTCAAATCTTGTGGATCTTGGTAGTCCATTTGGTTTGTCTATTGTCTCTTATTTATTTACTTGATCTCTCATTACTATTTCCTATTTGTTCTTCATTGTTATGATTTATTCAAGTGATTAATTACTTAGATATACTTGGTAAATTTAAATTGTGTCTTATTTGCCACAAACAAAGTTAAGTTTTTAATCAACCTAATTCACCCCCCCTTAAGTTGCTTTGGGCCTTGAGAGGCTTTATAGCAGAAGATCAAATGATGGACAAAATTAAATCATTTCAAACAGCAAGATGGATTTCACCTCCTGAAGCAATGTGGAGGATTTATGGCTTCAACTTGAATGAGATGCATCCTTCAGTCATGACACTTCCAGTTCATCTAAAAGATCAACAGCCACTAACTTTTCTAGAGAGTCATTCACTTGAGAATATAGCAAGTAATCCCATTGTCAAAAAAACAAAACTAACAGAATTTTTTTATATGAACAAGTACAATTCTGATGCACAGGCATTAAAATGTGTGTATACTGATTTTCCACAATATTTTTTTTGGTATAGCCAAGCAAAATTCTGGTCCTTAAGAAAAAGAAGAAATGTTGTTAGAAGACTTCTGGAGTCCACCCATCAAAAGGTGAATGGTACTATGTGACGACCCCACCTTCCCCTAAGGCATACCAAAGGGTTCGGAGGACCGCCTACCCAACTCTCGCCAGGACTCACTCACTCGTATCACGTGCATACATCCGTGGACCATAAATAACATCGCAATTCAAGCTTATAATTTACATTGATGCACAATTAAGAAACAAAACCTCAATATACCCAAACTGGTTCAAAGTGTAAACAATCCAGATACAAAACATTCTATTCGAGTAATAGCGCGAGTACAAGTCAAAAGTCAAAACAACTAGACTACGCTAGTCTTTACACGTCTCACGCCTCGCTCGTACCCCTGTAAGGAAAACAAAACTAACGAAGTGAGCCAAAACTCAGTGAAGTTCCAAATATCAAATTGGCCATCAAACAAAGTAATAACAGTGTAATAGTGAAATAGCGAGCAAACAAGTCCAATCAAAGAGATAATACTTCAGGTAATCAGGAATATATGGATCATATTCACATGTAAGGATACAGTGGCTCATGTCTCGGCTCCATCCCAGCTTGATCGATTGGTAGTTGACACTCCATCAACTTTCAAGTAATAACTAGTCCAGAAAGAAAACCCCACTTCACGCCAGTCTCCGCCCACAGATCAACCCCCTTATCTGGGCCCCCACACCACACGAAACACGGGTGGTAATACTCGAGTATACCGATTAGCCAAGGAGATAACACTCCACTCGACATTACTAGTTACCCAGGGTTCGTTATCTAATCGACCAAGCCCTTGCCGGCTCGACTCGATTAACTAGCCATAGGGTTTCTGGAATTCCAGACAAGATACAATTCATATGCATGTAGAGCAAGTCAAGTGAAATCGATAAACAAGAACAATTCTCGTTAGGGCAAGTGCGATAAAGTACACCCTTACCCGATCAAATCACTTATATATCATGTAATCACATTGGTCAAAGATAAATCACAAACATCAAGTTCAATCAGATATTTGGAAGCACTCACCAAAAGTAGTGCCTCTAATGTTCGCGTCTGGGTGGTACTCCGGGTTTAGAGTCCAAATCTACGATAAAACTTGATTTAAGAACTTTGAAAATCAACTAAGGTTCGAAACTTAGACGTTTTGTTCAATAAGAATCAAGAAATTGAAATTCACTTGGAGAATAGTCATGAAACGGTTGCTCGCTTTTCAAATTGAAAAATTTTGTAAGATGTATACTTGGAAATAACTTTTGAGTCGAAAATGCAAGGAATACGGATTTATCGTGATTATTACCGCTTTTCCTAAGGGTACAAGTTCGGCTAGGTTCTAACGTATAACCCTCGATAACCAAAGTAGCAAAAGTCCTAGATGGTTCGAGTGATATTCATTTATCAATTTTACCCAAGTCGCAAGTGTATTTCTCCAGTCCTCGAGCGTAAATTTGGGCAGCATGCCCTTTGTATTTTCCTATTTCCAGCCATTTATGGCTTCATTATTTTCCTCATTCAAACCCAAAGGTACACACACAACAATCTAATTTCAATAGCCGTTCAATAGGCTCAAGACAATACAAGGACAAAATCAAGCTAACAACAAGTGCGGAAATGAAGGTTAACAAGAGACAGATTTGATAGAGTTTTGTGTAATGGACACAACCGAAGCTACGCTTATCAGATTCGGGTGCAACATATACCGTTTCGAAGCTAAGATGAGGGTATACAACTTTCATGAAGATCACTTAGTCAAATTTCCAGTGTAACCCAGTCAAATTCCCAATTCACAGAACCAACTTCCAACTAACCGGCTAGTTAACTGTACTATATTTAAATGGCCATATCTCAGGCTACCAAAGTCCGTTTAAGGCGTTCTTGGAGGTGTTGAAAAGATAAGACAGAGTACTAAAACTTTCATGTTTTGACAAATGGCTAAATCAGCACGGATCATAGTGAATAGACACGGTCAACTGGATGAACTGTCTAAAACGGATCACTGGATGCATCCTAGGGCAGTGAGGGTATTTTAGTCTTTTCACTGGTTACATTGCTCCGATTGGACTGAAATTTTGTAGGAATCTATAAAATATCATTCTCTACAACTTTCATGTTTTATGCTAATCCTAATTCGGCCTCTAACATCACAAACTGGAACCGGACAGAACTGAGCTACAGTTTTCCAGAAATCTGAAATTTTTCGTTTTCAAAGGAAACTTTCTTCATTTCTTGCCTCAATCACCACCACAACCTCTTATATAAGTTTAGATACAACATATACTATCCATCAAACCCTAACTCATGTAACTCAAGAACATACACTAAATCCATCCAAATCATTATAATAGGTATCATCCATCACAAATTTAAGGTGCTATGCCAAATTAAACAAGATCAAGAGTAAGAAATGGTAAATCATCCTTATTACCTTATTAAAGTTACTACCAAGAGCAGCCCTGGCTTTTCCTTCCAAATTTTCACCAACACACCACTAGCTAAACACTCAAAGAAGGTTTTAATCGGTTTAGTTTCTTGTTTCCTCACTTGGATGGCTCAAACTCAAGATGAAATGGTGTATCTCTCCCTTGGTTTTTCTCTCCCTCTCTCTCGGCCAAAGCAAGTAGAAATGATGAAGAAAGGAACCAAAATGGTGATAATAAGGCAAGACAATTTGGTCTTGGTCAAGGCCCTAGATGGCCAACAAGTGTCATTACCAATTTCCACTCATTTTTTTGTTTCTTTTCCTTGCCAATTTGGTCAAAATTTTTTGCCAAAGCCAGCTGGAAATGAGGGGATATTTTACTCAAATTTTAATGAGCTTATATGGTAAGAAAGTGGTGATCAAGTGGTGTTCAATCGGTAGTGCACGGTACACGTCGGTTCGCACCGTTTTTCCTTAAATCACACGTACTAGGGTTTTTATTTCCTATTCACTAACTTTTTATCATTGCTTCTAATCACATATTATTTCTCACCTAAAAGTCACTTTTAAGCACCAAATTTGATCCTTACTCCATACCGGATAATTACACTATGGATATACGAAAAATCCTATTTCACTTAGAATTGCAATCGGAAAGAAAAACCCTAATTTCCTATGATCATTGGCACTTTTCTAGGGTGATTGAGTAGTAGGATAGTGTAGAATAATAATTGCCAAATAATTTTCTAATAAAAGGGAATTTTCAAGAAATATATAAGGAATTTGCAAGTCCTCACACTCTCTCCCCCTTCAGAGAATTTCGACCTCGAAATTCATACCTTTCGTCGTGAACAGGTCGGGATATTTCTCTTGTATGTCCTTTTCTAGTTCCCAAGCTGCTTCTTCCACTTCATGATGCTTCCATAGAACCTTTACTAATGGAATCTGCTTGTTTCTCAGGTCCTTCACCTTCCGATCCAATATTTGAATGGGTCGTTCTTCATAGGTTAAGGACTCGTCGAGTTCAATATCTTCTGGTGGCAAAATGTGAGTCGGATCCGGATGGTATTTCTTAAGTAAAGAAACGTGGAAAACGTCATGGATCTGAGACAAACTAGCTGGTAATACAAGTCGATAAGCCACATTTCCTATTCGCTGGAGTATATTGAAAGGTCCTAGGTACCGTGGTTGCAACTTTTTCCCTTTTCCTGCTCTAATCTTTCCTTTCAACGGGATAATTCGAAGAAACACCTTATCTCCTATCTCGAACTCCAAATCCTTCCTCCGATGATTGGCATAACTTTTCTGTCGGCTTTGGGCTGTTTGAAGTCTTTGGCGGATCACCTTTACCCGTTTGTAGGCTTCCTCAACCCATGGTATTGTAGCCGGATCTATAATATTTCTCTCTCCTACTTCATCCCAATGGATTGGGGATCGACATCGTCGTCCATACAAGGCTTCATATGGGGCCATTTGAATAGAGGAATGATAACTATTGTTATATGCAAATTCAACCAAGGTTAAGTATCGGCTCCAACTTCCTCCAAAGTCCACCATACAGGCTCTCAGCATATCCTCAAGAGTTTGAATGGTTCTCTCAGATTGTCCATCAGTTTGTGGGTGATATACTGTACTATAATTCAACTTAGTTCCTAGAGCCTCTTGCAATTTCTGCCAAAATCGGGATACAAACCTAGGGTCTCTATCGGATACAATGCTTACTGGTACCCCGTGTGGTCTTACCACTTCATCCATATAAAGTTTGGCAAGTTTCTCCAAAGAATATTTCATATTTACTGGCAGGAAATGTGCGGTCTTAGTTAATCGATCCACTATTACCAAAATCGCATCATGCCCCTTTTGTGTTCGTGACAACCCTGATACAAAATCCATCATTATGTGCTCTCATTTTCATTCAGGGATCTCTAAAGGCTGTAACAGACCTGGCGGTTTTTTATGCTCATCTTTCACTTGTTGGCACGTAAGATACTTTTGCACAAATTGGGCAATCTCCGTCTTCATATTATCCCACCAATACAGACTTTTTAGATCTTGGTACCTCTTATTGTTCCCTGGGTGCACCGTATACCTAGAGCGGTGAGATTCCTCCAAAATCTCCCTCTTTAACTCCTCATCCCTAGGTACAACAACATGATTTCGGAACTTTAAGATTCCATCAGGACCTAGGTTAAAGTTAGGCAACTCCCCTTTCTTCACTTTTTCCACCCACTTTTGCACCATTGGGCCCTTTACTTGGCCCTCTTTAATTCGATCCAACAGTATCGACTTCACCTCAATATTTCCAAGAATCACCTTCTTCAGTTCCAGACGAGGTTTCCACTCACATACATCTTCTAACAAGCTCCACTCTCTCACCATGGAACTTGCTAGTTGAGCCTTTCGACTTAAAGCATCTGCTACAACATTGGCCTTTCCGGGATGATAGTTAATCGTACAATCATAATCTTCTAAGAACTCCACCCACCGACGTTGTCTTAGATTTAGCTCCTTCTGAGAAAACAGATACTTAAGGCTCTTGTGATCCGTATATATCTCGAAAGTCACACCGTATAGATAATGTCGCCATTTTTTCAAGGCAAACACAACAGTTGCAAGCTCCAAGTCATGGGTTGGATAGTTCTGCTCATGAGGTTTTAACTTTCGAGATGCAAAGACAACCACATTCCTATTTTGCATCAACACGCACCCTAGCCCCTCTCTCGAAGCATCGGTGTAAACCGTGTAACTATCTTTCCCATTGGGCAAAGCTAATACGGGAGCCATGGTCAATTGCTTCTTAAGCTCTTGGAAACTACTCTCACACTTAACATCACAACTGTACTTTCCTTGTTTCTTTGTCAAGTTAGTCAAGAGTCCCACAATTCTCGAGATGTTCTTTATAAATCGGCGGTAGTACCCTGCTAATCCTAGAAAACTTCGCACCTCTGTGGGATTCTCTGGCCGCTTCCATTTGGCTATGGCTTCCACTTTCGCTGGGTCTACAGCAAGCCCATCCTTTGAAATTATATGACCTAGGAACGCCACTTTTCCCAGCCAAAATTCACACTTGTTGAATTTAGCGAATAATTGGTGCTCTCTTAGGGTTTGTAACACTATTCGCAAGTGTTGTTCATGCTCCTCCCTTGACTTCGAATATACCAGGATATTATCAATAAACACCATTACAAACCTATCCAAGTAAGGTTTAAACACTTGATGCATTAAATCCATGAATGCTGCTAGGGTTTGGTTAAGCCAAAAGGCATTACTGCAAATTCAAAATGCCCATATCGAGTGTTAAACGCCGTTTTTGGCACATCTTCCTTTCTAATTCTCAATTGATAGTACCCCTGTCGAAGATCCAACTTAGAAAACACCGCAGCCCCTTGTAATTGATCAAACAGTTCATCGATGTGGGGCAAAGGATATTTATTCTTAACAGTTACTGCATTCAGTCCTCAATAATCAATGCATAACCTTAAACTCCCGTCCTTCTTTTTAACAAATAGGACTGGAGCTCCCCATAGTGACTCGCTCTCATGTATGAATTCCCGTTCTAGCAAGTCTTGCAATTGCACCTTTAACTCCTTAAGCTCAGCAGGTGCCATTCGATAAGGGGTTTTTGAAATGGGAGTTGTTCCGGGTACTAGATCAACTTTAAATTCAATCCCCCTTGCGGGTGGCAGTGACCCCAACTCCTCCGGAAATACGTCCGGATATTCACTAATTATTGGCATGTCGTCCAACTTAATCTTTTCTCCCGGAGTGTTAACTAGAAAAGCTAAATAACCACGTGTCCCACGACTAAGCAATTTCCTAGCCCTTATTCCCGAAATGAGCGCAGATGAGGCTAACATACCCCTTACGTCTAACTTTAAAGTTGCCTCACCTGGTATGCAAAACTCTACCACCTTCATCCTACAATCCACCCGAGCATGGTAATGAGCTAGCCAATCCATACCTAGAATGACATCGTACCCCTTAATGGCTAGACTAATCAATTTCCGCTCACCAACCCAAATATCACAATTTCTGTACACCTCATTCGCAAGTAAAGTTTGGTTACCCGTAGGTGTTCTTACTTCTAAATCATAAGGTAGCCTTTCAACTTTCATGTCAATTCCAAGCATAAATGTAGGGTTAACAAAAGACAGGGATCGTACCTTCTACCACCTCCATTGGTTCAGGCACCGATTGTTGGTCCAGCGAATACACTCTGGCCGAAACTCTCGACCTAGTCCCTCCGACATTGGTCGGCTTTGGGTTTGACTTGGCAGTCGACTGAGTATCACTGATCAACGGGCAGTTGACTATCTGGTGCTCCGTACTTCCACACCTTAGGCACTTCCGAGCCTTTCTCCAGCATTCATCCTCTGTATGGTTCAGTTTCCCGCAATATCCGCACGTTATTCGGGAAGTGGAGGTTTGGCCTCCCTGTGGAATGCCTCTGCCTTGTCCCCTAGCACTTTGGCCTCCTCTCTGGCCACTTCCTCTCTGAGCACCTCCCTTAGATGCACTCGAAAACCGTCCACCTCCAGCCCCACGACCGGATTTAGCAGGTGACATGTTCCGATCACTCCGTGCTGACCCTTGGGCTCCACTAGGTACCCCTTTCCGTTTTGCGTGGAAATTTCTCACTTGTGCCCTGGCAGTCTCTATCTTTTGGGCCTTCTCCAAAACCTCCGTAAATGTATTAATTTGGGCCGCCGCCAAGGCCTCTTGTATCTCCACATTGAGCCCTTGTACAAATCTTCATACTCTTCTTTACTCCGTAACTATCAGTTCAGGAGCAAATCTTGATAATTTTGTAAACTAAGTCTCATACTCAGCTACACTAGAAGTTTCCTGCCGGAGCTTAATAAAATCGTCCTCTCTCTTTTCCTGGACGATAGGTGGAAGGTATTTCTCATTAAATTCCCGTACAAAGTCTAACCAGGTCCATGCAGTTCCCTCTCTCTCCCATTTGGCCCTAATTACATTCCACCAAGCCCTGGTTGGACCTTCGAACTGGAAAATAGCAAATTGTACTTGCCTATTCTCTGTATAGTTTAAAGCGGCAAAGATGTTGATCATGGCTTCTAGCCATTTCTCAGCTCCTTCCGGGTCTGGTCCTCCCAGGAACTTAGGTGGAGAGAACTTCTAAAATCTCTCTAAGACCCTATCTTGCCCCATATCGGGGTCCCTAGGTTGATTTATAGGGGCTTGACCCTGTTGTTCCACTAGACAGGCCAAAATATTAGTCATTTGTTGGATTGCGGTTGCCACTTGATCTCCCCCTACAGCCTGGGGTTCAGGTTGTGGCTCAATCGTTGCCTCTCTCTCCTCTCTCGGTTCTTGCACTGGCTCCTATGCTTGTCTACCCCCACAGCCCCGACTAGGACCGCGTCCTCGGTTAGTTCCCCTGACTTGACTTCTTCTACCCCCCATGTTTTGGATTTAACCAACTATGGACATATAAACAAAGTAAGGTATGGCTCGTATCGCACGTTGCAAAAGGATAAACAGAGACAATAAAACACATAATAAACAAGTTCTTTATATACATAGCAAACAAGTCACATATACATGCCACCCTAGACAAGTCAAAGGCTATACTAGCCAAGGAACATAGGACAAAAGATACCCTATTTACATCCACCATGACACGTCAAAGTCCAAAATAAAAGAAAACATGTCGTCCTACTATGTTCCTAACTATCCCACAAAAGTTTCCTCAACCCTCGATCCTAACAAGTCGTCTGGCTAGACGCCGACCCAACAGACTCTGAGGATGCACTCGGCTCCTCCTCCGGGTCCTCCTCAGGATCCTCCTCCGGATCCTCCTCAGGAGCACCAGGAACGTCAGGGGCTACAGGCACTTGACCCTCCTCGGCCAAGTCCTGTATCACATCCTCTACCAATGCCTCGCACTCGGTCAGGATATGGCCAGTCCGGTCTCGGATGTCTTCAACCACTCGTATAAGACGTCCAATAGTCGCCTGAGCCTACTCGCGAAAGGCATCAGTCCGCTGCTGCTCCTCCAAAATCGAGGCCTCCAGCTCTCGGATCCGGACTCCCTGGTCTCAGAGAGTAGCCTGGAGACGCTCTATCTCCGAATGGCACCTACGATTAGCGCTACCCAATCGTCTCCGCTCGTCGTCCACTGCAAGCACTACCCGATCAGGGTAGGAGTAGGTCTTCCAGCAGTCGCAGCGTCGGATCTTGCGCGCTGGGGACCACCGCTGCACTGGCCCACCGAGGCTCTCCTGATACGTGATCACGCGACAGACGGGCCCCTCCAGATGTGGCTCGTCAATAGGAGCGTCAGTAGGTATGTCAGTAGGTACGGGCTGAGATGGCCCAGTACTCCCAGATGCAGTATTTTGATCTTGATCCCTATCTTTTGATGTTTACAAAACAAATGGATGTTACTAATGTCTCTTAAAAGATCTATTCAGTTATGAAGCAAATTAGTTCCAAAGATCAAGTACAATTGAAAGATGACAAAGTATGCTGAAACTGTCGGACGCTCAAGAAGTCAGGATCGGACGTCCGATAATCATTGCACAACTTCGGACGCATGCTTCGGACGTCCGATAGGATCCTTCGAAGTCAACGATACTATCGGACGCTGAATATGTCTCTACCGGACGTCCGATAGAAACAAGATAATTTCTCAAATCTGTTTGTTTGCTGTCGGACGCACAAAGAGCTTCCACCGGACGTCCGAAAGAATTGAAGAAAATCTCTGAAACTCACTGCCTGCTGTCGGATGCATAAAACAGGGCTATCGGATGTCCGACACTACCAACGGCTAGTTGACTGTTCAGCTATTTTCTATCCGTTGGAAGCATTAATGAGGCACTTTCTTGGTCCTATATAAATAGTGGTTGGTCAGACACTAAAAACAACTTTGGCACACTGAAGATACAAAAGATCTAGAGAGATTTTAGTGAGAAAATACTCCAAAAAGAAGATTTGTAGTCTTAGTGGTGTGAGGTTCTTTGTAAGCTTTTCATTTGTGAGTGAATCTTTCATGAGTGTAGCTCTGTGAGGGTTGTCCTGAGGGATAGTAAAACGTCCTGGCTTGACCGAGTGGAGTTCGGGGCAAGGAGGAGGTGAACCTTCCTTTGTACACAAGAGTGATTGTAATTCATCAATTTGAAGTAGCTTGTTTGAAGCTCAAGAGGAGCTGGGTAGTTAATTGGTTTGCAATTCTTTCCTTTTACTTACTGTTACATTTGTGATCTTTTAATTGCTTATCGATTGGCTTTTCGATTGGTTGTCTGCGATCCTTACACAGTACCTGCCATCACCTAGGTTTGCAAATAACATTACAAAATAAGTATAGGAGACGTAGAAAACAAGCCTAAAGGCTAAGCTCAAGAATAAAACCCTAGCCTATCGTATCAAGCACTCAATCTATCCAAATCAATTCACAACCTAAGCTCTGATACCACCTGTGACGACCCCACATTCCCCTAAGGCGTACCAAACGGTTCGGCGGACCGCCTGCCCAGCTCTCGTCAGGACTCACTCACTCGTATCACGTGCATACATCCGTGGACCATAAATAACATCGCAATTCAATCTTATAATTTACATTGATACACAATCAAGATACAAAACCTCAATATATCCAAACTGGTTCAAAGTGTATACAATCCAGATACAAAATATTCTATTCGAGTAATAGCGCGAGTACAAGTCAAAAGTCAAAACAACTAGACTACGCTAGTCTTTACACGTCTCACGCCTCGCTCGTACCCCTGTAAGGAAAATAAAACTAATGAAGTGAGCCAAAACTCAGTGAAATTCCAAATATCAAATTGGCCATAAAACAAAGTAATAACAGTGTAATAGTGAAATAGCGAGCAAACAAGTCCAATCAAAGAGATAATACTTCAGGTAATCAAGAATATATGGATCATATTCACATGTAAGGATACAGTGGCTCATGTCTCGGCTCCATCCCAGCTTGATCGATTGGTAGTTGACACTCCGTCAACTTTCAAGTAATAACTAGTCCAGAAAGAAAACCCCACTTCACACCAGTCTCCGTCTACCGATCAACCCCCTTATCCGAGCCCGCACGTCACATGAAACACGGGTGGTAATACTCGAGTATACTGATTAGCCGAGGAGATAACACTCCACTCGACATTACTAGTTACCCAGGGTTCGTTATCTAATCGACCAAACCCTTGCCGGCTCGACTCGATTAACTAGCCACAGGGTTTCTGGAATTCCAGACAAGATACAATTCATATGCATGTAGAGCAAGTCAAGTGAAATCGATAAACAAGAACAATTCTCGTTAGGGCAAGTGCGATAAAGTATACCCTTGCTCGATCAAATCACTTATATATCATGTAATCACATTGATCAAAGATAAATCACAAACATCAAGTTCAATCAGATATTTGGAAGCAGTCACCAAAAGTAGTGCCTCTAATGTTCGCGTCTGGGTGGTACTCCGGGTTTAGAATCCAAATCTGCGATAAAACTTGATTTAAGAACTTTGAAAATCAACTAAGGTTCGAAACTTAGACGTTTCGTTCAATAAGAATCAAGAAATTGAAATTCACTTGGAGAATAGTCGTGAAACGGTTGCTCGCTTTTCAAACTGAAAAATTTTGTAAGATGTATACTTGGAAATAACTTTTGAGTCGAAAGTGCAAGGAAAACGGATTTATCGTGATTATTACCGCTTTTCCTAAGGGTACAAGTTCGGCTAGGTTCTAACGTATAACCCTCGATAACCAAAGTAGCAAAAGTCCTAGATGGTTCGAGTGATATTCATTTATCAATTTTACCCAAGTCGCAAGTGTATTTCTCTAGTCCTCGAGCGTAAATTTGGGCAGCATGCCCTTTGTATTTTCCTATTTTCAGCCACTTATGGCTTCATTATTTTCCTCATTCAAACCCAAAGGTACACACACAACAATCTAATTTCAATAGTCGTTCAATAGGCTCAAGACAATACAAGGACAAAATCAAGTTAACAACAAGTGCGGAAATGAAGGTTAACAAGAGACAGATTCGATAAAGTTCTGCGTAACGGACACAACCGAAGCTACGCTTATCGGATTTGGATACAACTTATACCGTTTCGAAGCTAAGACGAGGGTCTACAACTTTCATGAAGATCACATAGTCAAATTTGTGACACCCCAACTTTTAAGATGCTATTGTTTTACGGTTTCTTTAGTTCATTTTATTTTAAAACATTATTTTGTTTCAGGGAAGATACTAAAGTTATTTCTTTGGGTTGGATTTAAAACCTTATTTTGTTTTAAAAGACTAGAAACCCTAAAATTTTAATCAAAAACCCTAGTTTACTTGTGACTATGTTTAAATCCCTCATATTTGACTCAAAACCCTAATTTTATTCTATGGAATTGTAAAATTCATCACATTTTTCTTAAAATTCCTTTTATTTGGAAATTATTCATTTATTATGGCCCTACTACTCAAGCACCCCACAATAAGTGCAAATGAACTTAGAAAGTAGGGTTTCACTTTTCGTTTTCAAGATTGGAGCAAATTAGGGTTTTCGTGATTTTTCGCCGGATGATTTTTTTGGTACGGAGCAAGGATCAAATTTGGTGATTAAAAGTGACTTTTAAGTGAGAAATAATATGTGATTAGGAGCAATGATACAAGGGTAGCAAATAGGAAGTAAAAACCCTAGTACATGTGTTTTTAAGAAAAACGGCGCAAACCGACGGGTACTGTGCACTACCGATTGACCGCACCACTTGACCGCCACTTTCTTACTACATGAGCTCATTAATACTTGAGCAAAATATCTCCTTATTTCCAGCTAGCTTTGACCGAAATTGGTGGCCAAAAATGCAAGGGATAGTGAGAGAAATTTGCATGGCTTTGGTGGTGCCAAGTGTCACCACCCTATGGCTCTTTGCTTATTTTTTTTTCTTGCCTTTTATCCTTCATTTCAGCTTCATTTCCTTCATTTCTTTTCTGGTTTTGGCCGAGCTTAAGAGGGAGAGAGAGAGAGCAAAAGAAACAACTTCAATCCATCTTGAGTTTGAATCATTTGAGTGCAACCAAGAAAAACTAAACCGATTGATTGTTAGTTTGGAAGCTTGGGAAGCTAAGGGAACCAAAACTTTCAAGAAATGGTGGAGGATCACTCTTGCAAGGCTTTGACTTAAGGTATATTGTCTGATCACCCTTTTCTTCTCCATTAATCATAATCAAGTTGGTTGTTAAGCTTAGAATTGAGCTAGTGATACCTATTTTCAAGTGGTTGTGATGATTAGAGGATTGTATTTTGAGCTAGGGTTTTGATTTAGTTGCTTATAATTCTTGTGGGTTAGGTGTTATATGATGTATATATATAGTATATGATCTTGTATAGGTGATGGTAGTGGTAGATTCAAGATAAATGTGAAGTTTGGCTTGAAATACCAAAAATTACAGATTTCTGGAAAAATTTCACCCTGTTCTGTCCGGTTCTAGTTCGTATAGTTAGAGGCCGAATTATGCTTGGAATAAAACATGAAAGTTGTATATAATGGTATTTTATAGTTTCCTACAAAATTTCAGCTCAATCGAAGCAACGTAGGATATGAAAAGACCAAAATACCCTCGCTGCTATAGGTTAAATTCCAGTGTTCCGTGTGGACAGTTCAGACTTTTTGGCTGTGTTTATTCACTATACTCCGTTCGGATTTAGCCATTTTCCGAAACATGAAAGTTTTATTAGCCTGTCTTAGCTTTTCAACGCCACAAAGAATGCCTTAAATGGACCTTGGTAGACTGAGATATGACCATTTGAATTCCGTACGGTTGATTAGCCAAATAGTTGGACCCAGGTTATATGAATTGGAAATATGATTAGGTTACACTGAAAATTAGACTAAGTGCTCTTCATGAAAATTGTAGGCCTTCGTTTTAGCTTCGAAATGGTATGAGTTTCATTTCAATCCGATAAGCGTAGCCTCAGATATGCCCGGTCCGCAGAAACCCGTCAAAACTGTTTTTTTGTAAACGTTGTTTCCGCACTTGATATTAGCTCAATTGTTGTTCTCGTATTGTTTTGGAGCCTATGGAATGGCTATTGAAATGGAATTGTGTTATGGATAACTTTGGGTTGGATTGAGTAAAATATTGAAGCCATAAATGGCTGGAAAATGGGTAAACACAAGGGGCATGCCGCCAAATTTTCACGAGAAAGATAAACTAGTCTTCGGAGTCCTAGTTTTATATTTTTTAAATTTAACTTGGATACACTGAAAAATGGATTGAGTTATCTTCATGGAAGTTGTAACCTTTTGTCTAAGGTTCGAGACACTATCTAGTACATTTTGATCCGATAACCCTAGCTCCCGTTATGGACAAGATCGTGTAACTGTTTTGATTATTTTGACCGTTTTCAACTGTATTCGATCGTTTCAGTTATAAATTGCTGTTGTATGGCCGTTTCATTCATGTGTGTATATAATCTGCCCATACAAATCTTGAGGCTTTTGACGGTGACGGTCAAGCTCCGTGAATTGTATTATTTTCGTGCCAAGTTGTATCAAGTGAGTAATTGGGTGGTTATTGAAGTGAAACTGTTAAAGTGCTTTGTACATGTTAAATGGGTACGTAGGCGAGGGTGTACTTTATCTCACTCGACCTAAGCCCATCATTTGTTTTGATTTTCTATGTGAGAATACATGCTTTATGTGGAGTATCACCCTCTTGCTGTGTGCTGAGAGGGGAATTACATGACTTGAGTATCACCCTTTTGCTGTGTGCTGATAGGGGTGATCTCGTGACTTGAATTAAACCCCATTTGTTGTGTGCTGTTTGGGGTAAGTATCTTGTTGTGCACTTGTTGAGAGATACCATCTATTGAGAGATCGGATATCTCAGGGCTTGGTTCCAGCCCGGTTCCAAGGGTTAGACGAACTATTCGAGCCAGCCGGGGCTTGGTCGAAGATAGTTCCATGCTAAACTTGGGATTTAGTTTCTTGTTATAGCTTTGATGAAAGCTAAGTTACTTTATTTCGCTCGAGCTGCTGTGTGCTGTTGACTGGCCAGCGGGGGTTGATAAGGTGAACGGGGAACGTTTAAGTGGAGTCTACGGACCATGAGTACTAGGTTGACGGAGTATCAACAGGCGTTCATGTTCGGGGAATTGAACTGGCTTTGGAGCCACCCGTATCCTACACTTGTGATGTTACTTTTCTATTATTGATGTGAAATATCCTGATTTACTTGTTTAATTATGTGAGTTTTATTTTCCCCCCTGATTGCTCACAAAGCATATAGCTTACCCCATTCCATTTGTTTTCCTTAGCAGGGGGCCGACGCGGGGGATCGCTCGGGAAAGTGTTTAGTGTTTCGATTTTAGATGAGGGAGCTTGTACTTGTTATAAGTTAACTGGCAAGATGTATATAGTTGTTGTGGTGGTTATAATTATCAACTTTTCTAGGGTTTACTTTCTGGTACTCGGGGTATGTATGATTTGATGTATATTTGAGATTTATATTGCAATTTGTTTGAGGTTTGTAGTGAGGGAGTGAGTCCCGGCGAGAGCTGGGCAGGCGACTCGTCGAACCCTGGGGTACGCCCTAGGGGGAGGTGGGGCCGTCACAGGTGGTATCAGAGCTTAGGCTTCAGATCTCTGTAGTGTATCCTAGGCTAAAGTTTAGGATGCCGGACTGTGGAATTCGATTTGATTCAAAAGTTAAGTGATTGAGAGATAAAAGATAGAGCCAGCTTCGCGTGGTCTCTGCGCGGAGTGAGATTGGGCCAAGTGGTGTTATGGTCCTAATTTCTTGAATGGGTATTAAGGACTAAGGACTTTTTTTTTGAAGCTTAAGTTACGAATCATCAAACATTCTAGGTTTGAACCCTTATCATGGTACTTTGGGGACAATGGTTAGGTATGCCAGGTAGGAATCTCTAATATGGATGATTTACTCTTGGGACCGGCCGGCTCGAGTTGTGAATTGTCTTATTGTGAATTCTTGTACTTGGGTACCATATAGTGTGCTCTTACGTACATGTAATGGACCTGATTTGATATTACGCATGAGTAATGTGACCTATATTTGGACTTGAATTTGGTGACTGTTTGAGAATGTGAATTGCTGGGTATAGGCTAGCCGAGTGAGTTCTTATTCGTACCTGTGCTCCTTGAACTTGAAGTAATTGACTCTATTTTTGAACTTATATGTTTGAACCCTGCTTCGACCTTGTTTTTGAACTTATTTGTACTCGTGTGGTTGTAGACCGGCTATTATTCCTCTGTAGCGGTTGAACTAAAACTCTCTGGTGAGGCATTGCTTGTTGTGTTTCCAAACACCGCCAGGGATGAATTTCATGAATTAAGACTCACTGGTGAAGTATAGCCGTTGTGCTAGCTTGTTGTGTTTCCAAGCACCGCCAGGGGTAAAATTTTTGACTTGAGAAATTTTTGATTTGAGACTTGCATTTTGAGAACATGAACAGGCTTTGTCTGGCTAGAGTGAGTACAAGAAATTAACGGGCACCTTGGGAAGTGGAGTAAGAAATCGGACGAGGGTGATTTTCACTGAGTGTGGGATGACAAGTCGTGTTTCTTTCATTTTGCCCTTGTATTGTTTCTACATGTCATTTACTTATGGTATGTTAATGCCTACATATATAGTACTTACTGTACTTGACTTTGTCTAACCTGAGATGTCCCTTGGTGTATATGGTGCATTATATTATGTATATTTTGCGTGACTTGTATATATACGTACACACTTTGATCTTGAACCATATTTTGTCCCAATTATAGAAACTATAAAACCATTAAATGGAGACTCGTGGTGGGGGTAGAGGACGAGGACAAGGAACCGAAGGGGTAACTAATGCAAATGCGAATACGCAAGCCGAAACCCAGGTAGCTATAGCCATACAGCGAATGGCTGATTTACTAGAACGAATGGTCAACCAACAAGGTCAAGGCCAAGTACAGCATCCTGGCAATCATGAAGGAGAGGACCGTGCTTTAGAACGGTTCCAAAAATTTCTACCGCCAAATTTCTTGGGTGGACCTAGCCCTGATATAGCGGAGAGTTGGTTGGAGCGAATGTTAGACATTTTTGCTGCGTTAGGATACTCAGAGGAACGACAGATAGCTTTCGCCAATTTTCAATTTGAGGGAGCGGCTCGTGCCTGGTGGAATGTGATTCGAGCCAAATGGGATAGAGAGCAAATCCCATGGACATGGGTGAATTTTACTCGTGAGTTTAATGAGAAGTACTTACCGCCACCTGTTCAGGAAGGGAGAGAGGATGAGTTCATACGCCCACGTCAAGGGACTATGAGTGTGGCGGAGTACGAGACACAGTTTACCAAACTCTCTCGTTTTGCTCCAGAATTAATACTGACAGACCAAAGGAGAATTCGTCGGTTTGTTCAGGGTTTGAACGTGGAAATTCAAGAGGCATTGGCAGCTGCTCAATTGGAGACTTATAGTCAAGCGATTGAAAAGGCACAAAGAATTGAAAGTACTAAGAGTCAAGTAAAGGCCTTTCATGATAAGAAAAGAAGGCACCTAGATACAAGCAGTAATATTGAGGGACAAAGCTCGGGGAGCGAGCCACCACTTAAGAAGAGTCGAGGAATAGGTGGACCACGATCCACTGGGATCCCAAATCAAGGAAATGTTGAGAAAAATCAGGTAGGAAGAGAGACCCAAAGGGGTACCTCACGAGGAGGTCCGACGTCAGGACCTAGAATGACATGCGGATTTTGTGGAGCTGCTAATCACATAGAAGATAATTGTTGGAAGAAAGGACAAGTACGGAAATGCTATCGACGTGGAAGTGCTGAGCATCTGATTGCTCAGTGCCCTCACCTACCAAAAGAAGAAAATTTGCCAAGGGCAGAAGGGAACACGTCTAAGAAGACTAATGCCACGGGTAATCGACCGAAAGTGCCGGCAAGGACCTATGCAATAGGAAGCCAAGAGGTGACAGACCCATTAACAATCACCGAAGGTACCTTTCCTATTTTCCATCGTATTGAGGTATTTGAGTATTCCAACCCTTTAGTTCGTTGATTGGAATTTCGAGGACGAAATTCTTTTAAGGAGGGGAGATTGTGACACCCCAACTTTTGTCTAAGGTTCGAGACACTATCTAGTACATTTTGATCGGATAACCCTAGCTCCCGTTATGGACAAGATCGTGTAACCGTTTTGATTATTTTGACCGTTTTCAACTGTATTCGATCGTTTCAGTTATAAATTGCTGTTGTATGGCCGTTTCATTCATGTGTGTATATAATCTGCCCATACAGATCTTGAGGCTTTTGACGGTGACGGTCAAGCTCCGTGAATTGTATCATTTTCGTGCCAAGTTGTATCAAGTGAGTAATTGGGTGGTTATTGATGTGAAACTGTTAAAGTGCTTTGTACATGTTAAATGGGTACGTAGGCGAGGGTGTACTTTATCTCACTCGACCTAAGCCCATCATTTGTTTTGATTTTCTATGTGAGACTACATGCTTTATGTGGAGTATCACGCTCTTGTTGTGTGCTGAGAGGGGAATTACATGACTCGAGTATCACCCTTTTGCTGTGTGCTGATAGGGGTGATCTCGTGACTTGAATTAAACCCCATTTGTTGTGTGCTATTTGGGGTAAGTATCTTGTTGTGCACTTGTTGAGAGATACCATCTATTGAGAGATCGGATATCTCAGGGCTTGGTTCCAGCCCGGTTCCAAGGGTTAGACGAACTATTCGAGCCAGCCGGGGCTTGGTCGAAGATAGTTCCATGCTAAACTTGGGATTTAGTTTCTTGTTATAGCTTTGACGAAAGCTAAGTTACTTTATTTCGCTCGAGCTGCTGTGTGCTGTTGACTGGCCAGCAGGGGTTGATAAGGTGAACGGGGAACGTTTAAGTGGAGTCTACGGACCATGAGTACTTGGTTGACGGAGTATCAACAGGCGTTAAAGTTCGGGGAATTGAACTGGCTTTGGAGCCACCCGTATCCTACACTTGTGATGTTACTTTTCTATTATTGATGTGAAATATCCTGATTTACTTGTTTAATTATGTGAGTTTTATTTTCCCCCCTGATTGCTCACAAAGCATATAGCTTACCCCATTCCATTTGTTTTCCTTAGCAGGGGGCCGACGCGGGGGATCGCTCGGGAAAGTGTTTAGTGTTTCGATTTTAGATGAGGGAGCTTGTACTTGTTATAAGTTAACTGGCAAGATGTATATAGTTGTTGTGGTGGTTATAATTATCAACTTTTCTAGGGTTTACTTTCTGGTACTCGGGGTATGTATGATTTGATGTATATTTGAGATTTATATTGCAATTTGTTTGAGGTTTGTAGTGAGGGAGTGAGTCCCGGCGAGAGCTGGGCAGGCGACTCGTCGAACCCTGGGGTACGCCCTAGGGGGAGGTGGGGCCGTCACAGGTGGTATCAGAGCTTAGGCTTCAGATCTCTGTAGTGTATCCTAGGCTAAAGTTTAGGATGCCGGACTGTGGAATTCGATTTGATTCAAAAGTTAAGTGATTGAGAGATAAAAGATAGAGCCAGCTTCGCGTGGTCTCTGCGCGGAGTGAGATTGGGCCAAGTGGTGTTATGGTCCTAATTTCTTGAATGGGTATTAAGGACTAAGGACTTTTTTTTTGAAGCTTAAGTTACGAATCATCAAACATTCTAGGTTTGAACCCTTATCATGGTACTTTGGGGACAATGGTTAGGTATGCCAGGTAGGAATCTCTAATATGGATGATTTACTCTTGGGACCGGCCGGCTCGAGTTGTGAATTGTCTTATTGTGAATTCTTGTACTTGGGTACCATATAGTGTGCTCTTACGTACATGTAATGGACCTGATTTGATATTACGCATGAGTAATGTGACCTATATTTGGACTTGAATTTGGTGACTGTTTGAGAATGTGAATTGCTGGGTATAGGCTAGCCGAGTGAGTTCTTATTCGTACCTGTGCTCCTTGAACTTGAAGTAATTGACTCTATTTTTGAACTTATATGTTTGAACCCTGCTTCGACCTTGTTTTTGAACTTATTTGTACTCGTGTGGTTGTAGACCGGCTATTATTCCTCTGTAGCGGTTGAACTAAAACTCTCTGGTGAGGCATTGCTTGTTGTGTTTCCAAACACCGCCAGGGATGAATTTCATGAATTAAGACTCACTGGTGAAGTATAGCCGTTGTGCTAGCTTGTTGTGTTTCCAAGCACCGCCAGGGGTAAAATTTTTGACTTGAGAAATTTTTTATTTGAGACTTGCATTTTGAGAACATGAACAGGCTTTGTCTGGCTAGAGTGAGTACAAGAAATTAACGGGCACCTTGGGAAGTGGAGTAAGAAATCGGACGAGGGTGATTTTCACTGAGTGTGGGATGACAAGTCGTGTTTCTTTCATTTTGCCCTTGTATTGTTTCTACATGTCATTTACTTATGGTATGTTAATGCCTACATATATAGTACTTACTGTACTTGACTTTGTCTAACCTGAGATGTCCCTTGGTGTATATGGTGCATTATATTATGTATATTTTGCGTGACTTGTATATATACGTACACACTTTGATCTTGAACCATATTTTGTCCCAATTATAGAAACTATAAAACCATTAAATGGAGACTCGTGGTGGGGGTAGAGGACGAGGACAAGGAACCGAAGGGGTAACTAATGCAAATGCGAATACGCAAGCCGAAACCCAGGTAGCTATAGCCATACAGCGAATGGCTGATTTACTAGAACGAATGGTCAACCAACAAGGTCAAGGCCAAGTACAGCATCCTGGCAATCATGAAGGAGAGGACCGTGCTTTAGAACGGTTCCAAAAATTTCTACCGCCAAATTTCTTGGGTGGACCTAGCCCTGATATAGCGGAGAGTTGGTTGGAGCGAATGTTAGACATTTTTGCTGCGTTAGGATACTCAGAGGAACGACAGATAGCTTTCGCCAATTTTCAATTTGAGGGAGCGGCTCGTGCCTGGTGGAATGTGATTCGAGCCAAATGGGATAGAGAGCAAATCCCATGGACATGGGTGAATTTTACTCGTGAGTTTAATGAGAAGTACTTACCGCCACCTGTTCAGGAAGGGAGAGAGGATGAGTTCATACGCCCACGTCAAGGGACTATGAGTGTGGCGGAGTACGAGACACAGTTTACCAAACTCTCTCGTTTTGCTCCAGAATTAATACTGACAGACCAAAGGAGAATTCGTCGGTTTGTTCAGGGTTTGAACGTGGAAATTCAAGAGGCATTGGCAGCTGCTCAATTGGAGACTTATAGTCAAGCGATTGAAAAGGCACAAAGAATTGAAAGTACTAAGAGTCAAGTAAAGGCCTTTCATGATAAGAAAAGAAGGCACCTAGATACAAGCAGTAATATTGAGGGACAAAGCTCGGGGAGCGAGCCACCACTTAAGAAGAGTCGAGGAATAGGTGGACCACGATCCACTGGGATCCCAAATCAAGGAAATGTTGAGAAAAATCAGGTAGGAAGAGAGACCCAAAGGGGTACCTCACGAGGAGGTCCGACGTCAGGACCTAGAATGACATGCGGATTTTGTGGAGCTGCTAATCACATAGAAGATAATTGTTGGAAGAAAGGACAAGTACGGAAATGCTATCGACGTGGAAGTGCTGAGCATCTGATTGCTCAGTGCCCTCACCTACCAAAAGAAGAAAATTTGCCAAGGGCAGAAGGGAACACGTCTAAGAAGACTAATGCCACGGGTAATCGACCGAAAGTGCCGGCAAGGACCTATGCAATAGGAAGCCAAGAGGTGACAGACCCATTAACAATCACCGAAGGTACCTTTCCTATTTTCCATCGTATTGAGGTATTTGAGTATTCCAACCCTTTAGTTCGTTGATTGGAATTTCGAGGACGAAATTCTTTTAAGGAGGGGAGATTGTGACACCCCAACTTTTGTCTAAGGTTCGAGACACTATCTAGTACATTTTGATCGGATAACCCTAGCTCCCGTTATGGACAAGATCGTGTAACCGTTTTGATTATTTTGACCGTTTTCAACTGTATTCGATCGTTTCAGTTATAAATTGCTGTTGTATGGCCGTTTCATTCATGTGTGTATATAATCTGCCCATACAGATCTTGAGGCTTTTGACGGTGACGGTCAAGCTCCGTGAATTGTATCATTTTCGTGCCAAGTTGTATCAAGTGAGTAATTGGGTGGTTATTGATGTGAAACTGTTAAAGTGCTTTGTACATGTTAAATGGGTACGTAGGCGAGGGTGTACTTTATCTCACTCGACCTAAGCCCATCATTTGTTTTGATTTTCTATGTGAGACTACATGCTTTATGTGGAGTATCACGCTCTTGTTGTGTGCTGAGAGGGGAATTACATGACTCGAGTATCACCCTTTTGCTGTGTGCTGATAGGGGTGATCTCGTGACTTGAATTAAACCCCATTTGTTGTGTGCTATTTGGGGTAAGTATCTTGTTGTGCACTTGTTGAGAGATACCATCTATTGAGAGATCGGATATCTCAGGGCTTGGTTCCAGCCCGGTTCCAAGGGTTAGACGAACTATTCGAGCCAGCCGGGGCTTGGTCGAAGATAGTTCCATGCTAAACTTGGGATTTAGTTTCTTGTTATAGCTTTGACGAAAGCTAAGTTACTTTATTTCGCTCGAGCTGCTGTGTGCTGTTGACTGGCCAGCAGGGGTTGATAAGGTGAACGGGGAACGTTTAAGTGGAGTCTACGGACCATGAGTACTTGGTTGACGGAGTATCAACAGGCGTTAAAGTTCGGGGAATTGAACTGGCTTTGGAGCCACCCGTATCCTACACTTGTGATGTTACTTTTCTATTATTGATGTGAAATATCCTGATTTACTTGTTTAATTATGTGAGTTTTATTTTTCCCCCTGATTGCTCACTAAGCATATAGCTTACTCCATTCCATTTGTTTTCCTTAGCAGGGGGCCGACGCTGGGGATCGCTCGGGAAAGTGTTTAGTGTTTCGATTTTAGATGAGGGAGCTTGTACTTGTTATAAGTTAACTGGCAAGATGTATATAGATGTTGTGGTGGTTATAATTATCAACTTTTCTAGGGTTTACTTTCTGGTACTCGGGGTATGTATGATTTGATGTATATTTGAGATTTATATTGCAATTTGTTTGAGGTTTGTAGTGAGGGAGTGAGTCCCGGCGAGAGCTGGGCAGGCGACTCGCCGAACCTTGGGGAAAGCCCTAGGGGGAGGTGGGGCCGTCACAAAATTTCCAGTGTAACCCAATCAAATTCCCAATTCACAGAACCAACTTCCAACTAACCAGCTAGTTAGCGGTACTACATTTAAATGGCCATATCTCAGGCTACCAAAGTCCGTTTAAGGCGTTCTTAGAGGTGTTGAAAAGCTAAGACAAAGTACTAAAACTTTCATGTTTTGGGAAATGGCTAAATCAGCACGGATCATAGAGAATAGCCACGGTCAACTGGATGAACTGTCTAAAACGGATCACTGGATGCATCCTAGGGCAGTGAGGGTATTTTGGTCTTTTCACAGGTTACGTTGCTCCGATTGGGTTGAAATTTTGTAGGAATCTATAAAATATCATTCTCTACAACTTTCATGTTTTAGGCTAAGCCTAATTCAGCCTCTAACATCACGAACTGGAACCGGACAGAACTGAGCTACAGTTTTCCAGAAATCTGAAATTTTTCGTTTTCAAAGGAAACTTTCTTCATTTCTTGCCTCAATCACCACCACAACCTCTTATATAAGCTTAGATACAACATATACTATCCATATAGCAAGTATAGGTAGAAAATCATCAAACCCTAACTCATGTAACTCAAGAACATACACTATATCCATCCAAATCATTATAATAGGTATCATCCACCACAAATTTAAGGTGCTATGCCAAATTAAACAAGATCAAGAGTAAGAAATGGTAAATCATCCTTATTACCTTATTAAAGTTACTACCAAGAGCAGCCCTAGCTTTTTCTTCCAAACTTTCACCAACACACCACTAGCTAAACACTCAAAGAAGGTTTTAATCGGTTTAGTTTCTTGTTTCCTCACTTGGATGGTTCAAACTCAAGATGAAATGGTGTATCTCTCCCTTGGTTTTTCTCTCCCTCTCTCTCAGCCAAATCAAGCAGAAATGATGAAGAAAGGAAGCAAAATGGTGATAATAAGGCAAGACAATTTGGTCTTGGTCAAGGCTCTAGATGGGAAACACGTGTCACTACCAATTTCCACTCATTTTTTTGTTTCTTTTCCTTGCCAATTTGGTCAAAATTTTCGGCCAAAGACAGCTGGAAATGAGGGGATATTTTGCTCAAATTTTAATGAGCTTATATGGTAAGAAAGTGGTGATCAAGTTGTGTTCAATCGGTAGTGCACGGTACAAGTCGGTTCGCACCATTTTTCCTTAAATCACACATACTAGGGTTTTTACTTCCTATTCACTAACTTTTTATCATTGCTTCTAATCACATATTATTTCTCACCTAAAAGTCACTCTTAAGCACCAAATTTGATCCTTACTCTATACTGGATAATTACACTACGGATACACGAAAAATTCTATTTCACTTCGAATTGAAATCGAAAAGGAAAACCCTAATTTCCTATGATCATTGGCACTTTTCTAGTGTGATTGAGTAGTTGGATAGTGTAGAATAATAATTGCCAAATAATTTTCAAATAAAAGGAAACTTTTAAGAAATATATAAGAAATTTACAAGTCCTCACATACTACCTAAGACTTTTGTTAAAATACTAGAAAATGCCCACTTCTTTTGAAGATTTGAAGATAGTCAATGGCCAACATGCTAATTCCTTTAAACAAACTACACAACTACTGGATTTAACACATGGAGAGAATATTGCAGAAGAATGTATGTCTGAAGCAATTGTCTATCAGATGCCTTCAGCACTTTGATAGTTATTTGCAACAATTTTGGTATTTTATGCTCCCAACGAGCCAACAGAGTTATGGCAAAAATTCAAGCACTTTTTCTTAGAATTCGACTCAATAGCAGTTTGTCTCAACAAATGGTAGACAATAAAGCTCTCTAGCTAATTGAAAGCCATTTACAATCAATAGGAAAGACTATTAGTGCCATTGGATTAGTATCAGTTTACCAAAAAAACAACACCAATGACAAAGAAAAAGAGAAGCTAAAGCAGAGAGAAATATAATCATTTCAAAAGAAGATTTGTCATCAGTATCAACAATAAATATTGAACAGCAAGTAACCTATCATCAAATCCTCTCTTGTATTGATAATAATGAGTCAAAGTGTTTCTTCATTGATGGACCTAGTGAAACCGGAAAAACTTTCTATAAAAAGTGCTTCTGACAACAATTCGATCTTGTGAGGACTCGCAAATTTCTTATATTTTTCTCAAAAATACCCTTTTATTTGGAAATTATTCATTTATTATAGCCCTACTACCCAATCATTCCACAATAAGTGCAAATGAACCTAGAAAGCAAGGTTTCACTTTTTGTTTTCAAGATTGGAACAAGTTAGGGTTTTCACGTTTTTTCGTAGTGTAATTATCTGGTACGGTGCGAGGATCAAATTTGGTGCTTAAGAGTGACTTTTAGGTGAGAAATAATATGTGATTAGAAGTAATGATAAAAAGTTAGTGAATAGGAAGTAAAAACCCTAGTATGTGTGATATAAGGAAAAACGGTGCGAACCGACGGGTACCGTGCACTACCGATTTAACACACCACTTGATCACCACTTTCTTACCATACAAGCTCATTAATATTTGAGAAAAATATCTCCTTAATTTCCAGCTAGCCTTGACCGAATTTTGGGGCTGAATTGCAAGAAAGAAAAAGAAAATTTTGCTTGGTAATTGGTAGTGACAAGTGTCACACCATTAAGGGTCTTGACCAAGACCAATTGTCCAACCTTCTTATCACCTTGGAGTTGCATTTCTTCTTCATTTTTTCTGCTGTTTGGCCTAGAGAGAGGGAGAGAAAAACCCAAGTGAGAGCTGCCATTTTTATCTTGAGTTTGTGAGTGTTAAGTGAGGAACTAAAATTCTAAACCGATTACAGAGTGAGTTGTGAGCTTGAGAAGCTAGGGGAACCAAGAATTCCAAGAGGAGGTGAAGTATCACTCTTACAAGCTTCATTTGTTGAGGTATAAGGCTAAACCATGGCTTTGGTTCTTTTATTTTGGTTTAAGTTGTTATATAATACTTGTTTTGGTTGGATTAGTGGTGATACAAGTTGTTATGATGATTTAAAGGTGGTTTATGTGAGTTAGGGTTTGAGGTATTTGTTGCCTATCCTTGCTATATGGATGATATATGTTGTATTTAAGCTTATATAAGTGGTTGTGGTGATGATTGGAGCAAGAAAATCAAGAAAAGTTGCATTGAATCCCAAAATTGCAGGTTTGTGGAAAATTTCAGCTCTATTCTGTCCGATTTTATTGCACCATGTTAGAGGCCGAATTAGGCTTGGTATAAAACATTAAAGTTGTAGAGAATGGTATTTTATAGGGCCTACAAAATTTCAGCTCAATCGGAGCAACGTAGCCTGTGAAAAGACCAAAATACCCTCACTATTTTAGGATGTTTCCAGTGTTCCGTTTTAGTCAGTTCATCCAGTTTATCATGTTTATTCACTAGGATCCGTGCTGATTTAGCCATTTTCCAAAACATGAAAGTTTTAGTACTCTGTCTTAGCTTTACAACACCTACAAGAACACCTTAAACGGACCTTGGTAGACAGAGATATGACCATTCTAGTGCAGTGTGATTAATTAACCGTATAGTTGGAAGTTGGCTCTGTAAATTGGGAATTTGACCAGGTTACACTGGCAATTTGACTAAGTGACCTTCATGAAAGTTGTAGGACTTCATCTTAGCTTCGAAATGGTATAAGTTTCACACCAATCCGATAAGCGTAGCCTCCGATGTGTTCTTTTCGCAAAAATCCATCAAATCTGTCTTTTGTAAACTTCATTCCGCATTTGTTATTAGTTAATTTATGTCCTTGTTTTGTCTTGAGCCTATGGAATGGCTATTGAAATGCATTTGTGTTGTGTATTAACTTGGGCTTGAATGAGAAAAATATGAAGCCAAAATGGCTGGAAAATTAGGTAAACACAAAGGGCATGCTGCCCAAATTTTTGCTCGAGAACTAGGGAATTACACTTACGACTTGGGTAAGGTTGACAAACGAATATCACTTGAACCATCTAGGACTTTTGCTACTTTGGTTATCGAGGGTTATACGTTAGAATCTAGCCGAATTTGTACCCCTAGGGAAAGTTGTGACAGCCCCACCTTCCCCTAAGGCGAACCAAAGGGGTTAGCGAACTGCCTGCCCAGCTCTTGCCAGGACTAACGGTTCGGTATAGAACGAGCTAATACATTCCGGAGCTTACCAACGCGGGTAAACAAATCAAAATGTTAAAATAAAAAAAAAAACGAAACCGAAGTCGGCTATGAATAGTAACCGACCCGTCAGAACCCAACCAAATATCAAGCAAACATTCACATCTTGAAACTTAGCATTTACAAGCCAAAGTGACATACAAAAGTATTCAAAAGTGGATACATGTCTGGTTTGCCAAATCAAAAGGAAAACGGTCCCAAAAGTACATTTAGGGTTTCAATACATGAGCTATACAAAAGATATGTTCAACTAGCTCAATTTGGCAGCCAATTGTCAAATTCAGTCCAAAAGTATTTATTTTCCTGTAAGGAAAACAAAAAGGAACAGAAAGGGGTGAGCTTGCGCTCAATGAGGTACCAGACATATAGCAGTAAAATTATGGCATTTCACATTTAACAAATCAGGTACACATGCCAGATGTAAAGTAAATGAACCAATGATTCAAATCAGAAGGATACAGGTGGCTCTCAGGAGCCAAATTCCCATTAGCATCATCGAAGCTTGATCGAAATAATAGTTGACACTCCGTCAACGCTAAAGGAGTAACCAATACCGTAGACTCCAGTTTCTTCGATTCCTTCCACCTCACAAACCCCACCGGGCCCGAAATCCAATCAGATCAGAAATGGTAATACTCGAGTATACCCGGAATCAAGGGTCTCAATACCCAAAGATCCCAAAACAGACTACCGTGGTTCGTTATCTAATCGACCAGGCCCTTGCCGGCCCGACTCGAGTAACTGGCCACAGGTGTTGAGCTTAGAGGTCACAGAAAGGTCGTTGGACACAAGCTTCCAAATGACGTCATAACAGATACAGATCCAGATACAGATAACAGATACAGATACAGATAGCAGATTCAGATATGCGTTCAAAATTGGCATTTGAACAGACCAGAGAACGAGTGTGATAAAGTACACCCTCGCCTCCCTTTTATCAAAACAGTATTTGGCTCCAACAGTCATAAATCAAGTATTCAGATATTCAGATATTTCACATAACGGGTAGCAGGTAGTGGAACACTCACCGGGGTCAGTACAGATACCTCACAAAACAGAGCTTTAATCACCAAGAAACCCTAAGATAATCCAAAGAAAACAATTGAAGGTTCCACTTTCAAAATCGAGTATACAGAATGCACATGTGAGGCTCGACTACCAGTCGTATGCCTCGCCAAATAATGATTAAAGCAAGGGTGCAAAACATGAATTTTTGGAAACGAAAAGGTAAAATGAAGACCTAGGCTCAAACAACCCAAAAGTCCTTCGCTCAAATCACAAGTAAATCCAACTAGCCTTCAAGTAAAATTTCGGCAGCATATCCCTTGTGTTTACCTAATTTCCAGCCATCATGGCTTCATTATTTCCTCAAATCAGTCCCAACATCTCGTACAAAAATAATCTCATTCCCAAAAGCCGTTCACTAGGCTTAATGGCATTCAAGTACAAAATTTAGTTAGGAAATGACCGGATATGAAAGTCAAGTCCTAAACTATTCAAATAAACACAATAAGACTCGATTACAAGTCATAAACCAATTCTACATACTACCAAAACAGGGTTCCCTAAGCATACACAAACAATAGAGGAAACCAGAAAAATCCGGAAATGATTTAGCTTTAGCCCTGAAAAAAATAGTTTTTGTCCTCATTTTACGGTAATGGTGCCAAAGGCACTACGATTATCGGATGAAGGTACAAGACCCACCATTTCGAAACTAAGAGATAGGACTACAACATTACAGAAGGTCACTCAACCCAGTTTCGAGTGTAACCAGGTCAAAAATGCAAGATACCATACCAGAATCACAAAAACAGATTCACAGAACGCATTCTAGCGGAAACATCATAACTCAGGCTCTCCAAGTCCAAATCCAGAAATTCCAAAACCATCTGAAAGCTAAGAAACAGGGATAAATTTTATCAGAAGGCCTCAACAACCAATTCGGAAGCAATTCCAGCCAAAAGAACCAATTACAGGCGCAATTCTTACATTCGGGTAAAACCAGAAGAGCAATAGTAATTTCGACTTTTCTCACTCTACGCTACTCCGATTGACCTGAAATTTTGTAGGCACCTCGAAAATGTCATTCCCTACAAATTTAATTTTTTAATCCAAGTCCAATTCGGCCTCTAACTAGGAGCTAAAAATTCGGGCAGAATGTTCCTTCACAAAACCTAATTTTCTGAAATTTCTTCCAAAACAGAAATTGATTGCAATTGTCCACTTTTTCCACCTTCTAGAATCATTATATACCATTTCCAATCATCATAGATAGCCACACAACCATGCTTATATTAAAACAGAAAAATCCCCAAAAATAATAAAACTTCATCACTTCAACCACAAATCAAGAAATAACCCATAATACTGCATCTCATACTACCACTAATCATGGTTTAAGCATCAATTAAGGGAGGAGGGTGGTTCTTCACAACTCACCTTAGAAACAAGAGAGAGAGAGCAATAGGTCCTCTTAGCTTTCCAAATAACTCCACAAATCAACTCACTAACACTAATTGAAGAGGTTTTATGGAAGGAATTCAAGATGAAACGGTTAGTTTGTGAGATTGGGCATGATTGGAGCAAGAAACTTGGAAGCTTTTCTTTCTTTTCTTGTAGGAAGAGGTTCGGCCAAGAGGAAGACAAAAATGAGGAATTTTTGGTGAATTTTTGATTTATTTGGTCAATGGTAAGAAAATGAATAGTGGTCTTACAAGTTCCTCCAATCAAATGGTGACACTTGTCACTTATTTAATGCAAGTCTATCACTTTGTTCCCTCTCACATCAATCCAAATAGCTTCCTCTAATTATCTCTTAACACCCGGTAAATTAAACCCAGTATCCGAAACTTAACCTAGTTGGCCGAATTTTTCCGAACTTTTCGCACTATGGGTCCCACGTCCGGTATACGCTCTTAATTTCTCAAAAACTATTCGATACTAGAAAAATCATCTAAAAACTATATTTACTCATAAAAATTATCTAGAAAAATTTCCGGATACAGAAAGTGCAGAAAACAAGCCATTGAAGATAAGAAAACCTAGAAAGATAATAAAACCTAGAAAATGGAAAAGTTACGGGTTCTCACACTCTCTCCCCCTTAAAGAAATTTCGCCCTCAAAATTTTCTGATCAACGGAATCTATCAAAATCTATGGTACCCAACGGACCATACCTTCTACGTCCTCAGACGAGTCAGGATCCTGATGGTGTTCTAAAGAATACACCTGAGCCGGTGCCTTGGATCCAGTCCCTTCCTTTTCCGACTGTCCAGGGTTAGTCTTAGTTGGTTGCGGGGTCCATTTTCCTTTTCGCAATCGAATTGGGCAGTCAGCAATCCGATGATCGGCACTCCGCAGCGCAGACATTTTCCCTCTTTCTTCCAACAATTTGCCTCCGTATGATTTGGCCCTCCGCAATATCCACAGGGACCACGAGTAACAGAGACCGGTCCTCCCCGAGGGACATCACGCGACACCCCTGGTTGTCGTACTCCTCCGTTTCCCTTTCCCATCTTAGGGGGCGTACTTGTACCTTCTTGCTCAGAGCTACTCCCAGGAAAGCCCCTTTTCTTGGCTTGAAAGTTTTTCACCTGCAGCCTAGCATTTTCTACTCGTTGCGCCTTCTCTACGGCCTCGCTAAAAACATTAATCTGGGCCACCACGAGGTCCTTCTGAATTTCTACGTTCAAACCCTGGATAAAACGCCTTACTCGCCGCTGCTCGGTCATGATCAGTTCAGGGGAAAATTTGGATAGGCGGGTGAACTGGCTCTCGTATTCCGCGACAGACTGGGCCCCTTGGCGAAGTCGGATAAACTCATCTTCCTTCCGCTCCTGGACTTGAGGAGGGAAGAATTTCGCGTTGAACTCCCGCATAAAATTCACCCAAGTCCTGGGCTTCTGTTCCCCTTCCCATTTTTACCGTATGACGTTCCACCAGGAAGGGGCCGCCCCTTCCAACAGGAAAATGGTGAAAGTCACCTGCCGTTCTTCGGTGTAGTTCAGGGCAGCGAAAATGTCTACCATTTTCTCGAGCCACCTTTCGGCGACATCCGGATCGGGTTCCCTAATAAATTTCGGTGGGGCGAACTTCTGGAACCTCTCAAGTGCCCTATCGTCGCTTTCGACATGATTGCCCGGGTTTCCAGGATTAGGGTTTGGGGTTTGGCCTTGTTGCTGCACCACTTGTGCCAGCAGGTTGGTCATTTGCTGCATAGCGGCAGCTATCTGCACGTTGGGGTCAACTCTCGGTTCAGGGTTAGGTCCAGAGGAGGTTTCCCCAGTACCCCTTTCAGGCGTAGGTTGCCTATTCCCGCGCCCACGTCCCCGGCAACTACGTGTGCCTTCCATTAAATCTAAGTCGATCTAGATCACAAAATAAATATACTGTTAAAGGGCACCTAACCCTCCTTTTCGTAGCACTAAACAGGAACCAGTAAACAAGAACAATTAACTAAACAACTCCCTCGTAGAGCATGTAAACACATAACACATATACAGAGAACACATAACAGGATCAACAATTGTACAGAACAGTCAGTCAGGTACATACAAAGTCATCCCATAAAACAAAAGGGTCCTCCAAAAGTACTATAGACAGACTAGGTCACGAGTACAAAAGAACTCACGAAAAACTTTCTTTCCCCCCCAGGGCTCTATCCAACATCCACGAGAACAACACCATTTATATCTTAATCAAGGTTGATCACGCTTAACCACACCCGAACAGATCATATGAAGTTCCATAGAATCGCCTTTCTAGTTCGCCTAAGAAGATAAATGGTGTACAATCGCCTTTCGACTAGTGTACAATCTAAGAAGATATCACGAAAATGAGACTTAATTACTCGTAAATCAAGACTCAAAAGTGGGTTTAAATATACAAGGGAAAATCTGATTTTCATCTTGAAATCGAGTGTAAAACGGTCAAGCAATCTCGAAGGAAAATAGAGAGTGCAAAGGACTCGATTTCCTTTAAGTTTGGAAATTTCAGATTTGGCAAGCAATCTTTGAAAAATCGTATCTCACTCTCTGTAGGTCCAAAGTTGGTAAACTCGGTACCATTGGAAACTAATTCCAAAGAATAAAAGTTCCTAGAAGACACTTTTCCATGATTCAAAATGGATGACATTCAAAATCCGGCTCAAAGTTGCTGTTTTGGAATACCAAGACAGTTTCAAAGTTGGTTTATGGCCAACTTTGGAAATTCGGAAAAATTCACAGAATGCGAACTAGGCTCTGAAATTTGGAACTCAATTAGAGTTACAATCAAAGTTTAAAACACAATAAATGGAACAAGAATCGGAGTTTTGAGCGCCAACATATAGCAGCTCGAAGTTGCTGAAAATTTTCACTAGACAAAGATTTTCCGGATTTGAAACTTGAACTTTGGGACTTTAGTTGGGCATCTAAATGGACTTGGTGTGACGCCCCGAAAAAAAAATGAGTTTGAGAACCCGGAAATTTTCTAATTTTCTAGGGTTTATTTTTTTAAACGCCCGCCTTTTCTATATTTTCTTTATTAGAAAAATTCCCCAGATAAAGTTTATGAGCAAAAATAGTTTTAAAATGATTTTCTAGTATCGGTTAGTTTTTGAGAAATTAAGGATATATATATCGGACGTGGGACCCACTAGTACGAAAGTTCGGAAAAATTCGGCCAATTAGGTTAAGTTCCGGATACTGGGTGAAATTTATCGGGTGTTAAAAGATAAGTAGAGGAGGTGGAGTGATTGATGTGAGAGGGAAAAAGAAGGATAGGAATGCATTTAATGAAGTGACACGTGTCACTTTGTGAGTGGTTGAAGCCTAAGACAACTATTCACCTTTTTGACCTTTCTTACCCTTGGATTAAATATCTCAAAAAATTGACTAAAAATTCACTCTTTCTTTCTCCTTGTTGGCCGGCCACCTTAAGCACGATCATGAACCGTTTCTTGCATTATTTACTTTTGAACTGTTTCCAAATTTAATGTTGGAACTGTTTTCTTACATATCATGCGTGCTTGCATATCAGTGTCTTGTTATTATTGATTTTGCTTTCAATGATTGTTAAAACGAGTTTTCTAGGCGAGTGTGTACTTTATCGCACTCGACCTAAATAAATATGAAATTTTCAATGATTAATGATTAAATGCTACTTGCGCATGAATGTAAGCCTTTTGGGCTGAAATGGCCATTGCCCCTTGTTACCGGTCGTCTCGAGCCAGAAGCGGACTAGGTCGGGCGACTAGGAACTTGGGTGAACGTTTCGGTATACTCGAGTATTACCTTGTAGGTTGGTGGAGCCTGGCCAAAAGCCAGGGACGGGGTGAATGAATGCACGAATGAAACCAAAAATGCAATAAAATGACAGGAGAACGAACGTATCCTTTTCATGAATGTTACTATCGCTTTCCATTGTAAATGTTTTTTGAATTATTGATACTCCATATTTAATATTTTGTAAACGTTGTAATTGTTTCTAGACTTATCCTTTGATTTACAACATCATTGAAATGAACCATTGTTAAACAGATTTGATAACTGATTTTATTGGTGACTCGCTGAGCTTCTAGCTCACCCCAAAAATGTTTTATTCCCCTCCACAGGGCTCAAGGCGAAGGAGTGGCTTGTAGTGTTTATTCATGGATTATCTCATGTATGGCTTGAATTTGGATTTCCTTTTTGCGTAATGGTTCATATTGGGATTGTATTGAACGTTTAGAATTGATTGGTTGTGTAATAGTCTAGTTTTGGACTTCCTCCTGTATAATAGTTGGTATCAAGGATCAGAGTGGCGCAGTGGAAGCGTGGACGCTTCGCTTTTGATATGTAAAGTTTTGGGATATTTGATTTTTATTTGAGATCGTATCTTGTATTTAATTGAGGTTTGTAGTGAACGACTGAGTCCCGGCGAGAGCCGGGCAGGCGGCCCGCCGAACCCTCTGGTTCGCCTTAGGGGGAGGTGGGGCCGTGACACTTGGAATGGCACCAAATTTGGTAGTATTACCCTACCATATAAGGGTTATTCCTCTGTCAAATTTCATATAAAAATTCGTACGGGAATTCAGTTAACAAAGCCACTAAAGTTCCAAGAATTTCCAAGGCAAATCTGCTTTGTACTTCCGTTTTCCCTTTTCTAACTTTTGGGTCAATAAAATCATCTCAAACATGGTTCATTATGAAGACAAGATCTAAGGAACATCCAAAATACTTTTGGTAGGTGGTCACCACCAAAAATTTTGAAATAACAAGTCCCAATTCAAATTAAGGCATTCAACTAGCCAAAAAGAGGGTTTCCCATCACTGAGACAGTTTCGTAATTCGGCCATAACTCACCCAATTCAACTTGGAATTGAGTGTCGTTGGTGGCGTTGAAAACTATATTTATTAGGTTACAATTTCACAGAAGAAATCATTTTAAAATTCTGTCCATAACTAACTCATATTCGAGCATCAAATTGCAGCTCATAACAGATTTTTCAACACAGTTGAGAAACAGGGTAGGTGACTTTGAAAGGCTGGTACGGTTCACTCAAGTGGAATTAGGGGATGCATATTATACAGTTGGAGAAATGGAAGTGTCTAATTTCTAATGCAACAAGCGGCACTCGATTTCTACATCAGAGCAAAGAGTTATGGTCAATTCAAAATCGCTGCCAGAACAACTCTGGACACGTTTTCCAGTTGTAAAGAAATTTTGAAATTTCAACTTTTGGCCAACCAAATCAAGTGATTTTTGGTGGAAACTTTCCAAACAACCTATACAACATATCTTCATCAAAATCAAGTCAATTGGACCACAAAATTTGCACCAACAGGTGCGGCAAAGCAGGGGCAGAACCGGCACTTTTCTTCCTTTTGTTTCCGTTGAGTTTTCTTTCCACTTTTCAACTTATAATCACTAGTTTAACCACTAATTCAACATAAACAACACCCAATATCATCACATCAGTTCATCAAGTCCATTGTGGGATTTCATAGAGCCCACTCACAAGATCTACAACAATCCAAGACTACCCACATGAAGCTACAAGCTTCTAAGTGCAATATAACTTACAAAAACTAAGATTCAAAGGTTTGATCGTCATTACCTCCTAGATGTTGCTAGAGCAGAAATTTTCGGTCCTTTGAAGCTCAAGATAACCATGAGGTTGAAGCTCCTTTTGTGACAGCCCCACCTTTCCCTTAGGCGAACCAAAGAGGTTAGCGGACTGCTTGCCCAACTCTCGCCAGGACTAACGGTACAGGCAAACATGATCTAAAATGTTCCGGGAACATAAACGCGCGCTCAAACTATACAAAATGGTAAAATAACAACACAAAAATCAAAACTGCCAATGAATAGCGGGTGCCTTGTCGCATAACTCGGAAAAACATTTCCAAACCAAATATGATACATGAATAGGGTCAAACGGTGTTATACACATACGTTTGTAATTTACAGAACAAAAGGAAGCTAATTAGATCCAAATACATTTAGGGTTTTCCAACTATCGAGGATCTTTGCAAAAAAATATTAAAACGAGCTCAACTCATGCTTCAAAACATCATATTTCCCAAAAGTGGTTCCCTGTAAGGAAAACAAAATTTAAAGGAGTGAGCTTACGCCCAGTGAGATACTTTCACTCAAGCAAGGAAGTTCAATTATGCATGAAGTTGATCAATCTCAAATCATTTAAGAAGAAAGCTAAATAAAGTCACATATCAATAACAATGGTAAAAGGATACGGACGGCTCTCAAGAGCCCCTTTCCTCGCTCGCCATACTTGATCGTATCTCATTGATCCTCCATCAATGTACAAAGTGTAACAAAATGTAGGCTCCACTTTACTTCCAATTCTTCCACCCAACATACCCCTACCGGGCCCGAACTCCAAACAGTTTAAATTTGGTAATACTCGAGTATACCGGAATCAAGAGTCTCATACTACAAGATTCCATATAACAGTCCCCATGGCTCGTCAATTTTCACGACCAAGCTCTCGCCGGCTCGATTCAATCGACTACCAATGGGGTTGAGCTCAGTAGTAACTATAATGGCTGTTGGATACTCGTCCAAACGACACCAAATCCGGTATTTCATGTACCATTCAAGTACCACAGTAAACAGTCATATATAAGACAAAAGGGTGAGAGTGATCAAGTACACCCTCACTTTAATCAGTTTCAACGGTGCAAATAAGCATTCAAGGCATCAAGTTCAAGTGTAACAAAGCCACATAGTAACAAGCAAGTGAGTAGTACACTCACCAAGCAAGCAAATGAAATTTCATAAACTTCCGCCCAAAGAGCGTCTTGAATCACCGTCACGCCCTAAAACATTCAAACAAGCACAATGAGACTCGAATACGAGTCATAAACCAATTCCACATACAACCAAAAATAAGGAGCCATTAGAACGTATAAGTACCAAAGTAAGCTAGGGAAAGTCCGGAAATGAAAGTTAAGCCCTAAAACCCAAAAATAGTTTTGATGTCGTTTAGCGTATTGGACACAACCGGCACCATGATTATCGGATGGAAGTAAAATATGCACCATTTCGAAGCTAAAAGAAAGGGCTACAATGTTGAAGAAGGCCACTCAGTCCTGTTTGTAGTGCAACTAAGTCAAAATTTCAATGTACCAAACCAGAACCGCATAAACAGGTTAGCGAACTGTATTCTGGTTAAATAACCATAATTCAGGCTACCAAAGTCCAATTCAAGTGATTCCAAAGCCATCCGAAAGCTCAGATACCAGGCTATATTTCTTAAGAAGACATCGACAACCAAATCAGTAGTATTCCTGGTCAAACTAACCAATTACAGAAGCAGATTATCAGTTTCGGACAGAAACAGGGCAGCAGGGGTATTTTGGTCTTTTCACAGGCTACGTTGTTCCGATTGGGTTAAAATTTTGCAGACAACTCTAAAACATAATTATATACAACTTTAATGTTTTAACCCAAGGCAAATTCGGCCTCTAACAAGGGAAAACAGTACCGGGCAGAATGGGGTTAATTGAAACCCTAACTCCGAAATTTCCTTTCAAAGCGGAAATTTTCCGCAAATAGCCACAATTTATGCACCATAGCTTCATTCTAGATCATTCCCAACCATCATCCATGGCCAATCAATATTAAACATATAAAAATAGAAAATTCATGAATAAATAGAAAAATTCACCAATCTCAACCAAAATCATGAAATAGCCCACAAAATCACCTCTTAGACTACCATAAGCCACTAATTAAACATCATCAAGAACAAAAGAGGAGTTCCTTAGCTACTTACCTTATCAACTCAAGAAAGGAGACCATTTAGCATCTTAGCCTTCCAAACCACTTCACTAATCACCTCACAATCACTAAACTAAGGGTTTTTATGGAGAAAATTCAAGATTAAACGGTTGGTTTGTTGGATTGAGCAAGATTGGTGCAAGAAATTTGAGAGCTTTTCTTTTCTTTTCTTCCTTAAGAGGGCCGGCCACAAGGAGCTTGAAATGAAGGTGATTTTTGGTCAATTTTTGGTTTATTTGGTAAAATGGTGAATAGTGGTCAAAATCCAAGATTGAATCTCCAAGTGACACTTGTCACTCCATTTAATGCATGGCTATCCTTTTGTTCCTCTCACACCAACTCATTTAATAGCCTCTAGTTATCTCTTAACACCTGCTAAAATAAACCCGGTATCCAACACTTAACCTAAATGGCCGAATTTTACCGAACTTTCCGCACTAGCGGGTCCCACGTCCGGTATGCGCTCTTAATTTCTCAAAAATTAACCGATACTAGAAAAATCATCTAAAAACTCTATTTAGTCATAAAAATTTTCTAGAAAATTTTCCTAATAAAGAAAATGCGGAAAAGCATTCAATTAAATAGAATAAAACCTAGAAAATTAGAAAATTTACGGGGTCTCACACCCTCTCCCCCTTAAAAGAATTTCGTCCTCGAAATTTCTCACCTTGACTTATGAAAAGTTCAGGATATTTCTTTTGCATTTCTTCTTCCACTTCCCAGGTAGCTTCCTCAACCCCATGGTTTCTCCACAGTATCTTAACCAACGGAATCTGCTTGTTTCTCAGTTCTTTAACTTTCCGGTCAAGCAATTGTACAGGTTTCTTTTCGTAAGCGAGTGATTCATCTATTTCGATTGCCTCTGACTGTAAAATATGGGATGGGTCGGGATAGTACTTCTTAAGTATCGAGACGTGGAAGACGTCGTGAATTCGAGAGAGACTGGACGATAGCTCAAGGCGATACGCTACCTTACCAATCCTTTGGAGAATCTTGAAAGGTCCAACGAACCTCGATTGGAGCTTCTTTCCTCTTCCCGCTATGACGCTCCGTAACGGTGTGATCTTGAGGAAAACACGGTCCCCGACTTCGAACTCCAAGTCTTTCTTCGATTGTCCGCATAGCTCTTTTGTCGGCTTTGAGCTGTTTGGAGCCTTTGTCTCGTATCAACTTGACTTTTTCTCGTGCCTCATATTCAATTCCTTTTGTGAAAAGAGGTATCTAAGACTTTTATGGTCTGAGTACACCTCGAACGTTATCCCGTATAAGTAGTGTCTCCACTTTTTCAAAGCGAAGACAACCGCGGCTAGTTCAAGATCATGAATTGGGAAGTTCTGCTCGTGGGGTTTTAGCTTCCTAGAAGCAAAAGATATCACATTCCGGTTCTACATTAAAACGCATCCCAGGCCTTCTCGCGATGCATCGGTATAAACGGCAAACCCGTCTACTCCGTTAGGCAAGACTAGAACTGGAGCCATAGTTAATCTTTTCTTTAGCTCTTGAAAACTCATTTCGCATTTGGTATCCCACACAAACCGACCATGCTTTTTTGTCAAGTCGGTTAAAGGACCAGCTAGTTTGGAAAAATCTTTAATGAAACGCCGGTAGTACCCAGCCAGCCCTAGAAAACTACGAATCTCCGTGGGGTTTTCTGGCCGTTTCCAATTGGTCACGGCCTCTACTTTCGCCGGGTCAACTGAGATGCCTTCTTGCGAAATTACGTGCCCAAGGAAAAAGATTTTCTCCAGCCAAAACTCGCACTTACTGAACTTGGCGTATAACCGACGCTCTCTTAGGGTTTGCAAAACAATTCTTAGGTGTTGTTCATGCTCCTCACGAGTCTTGGAGTAGACCAAGATGTCATCAATGAAGACAACGACAAATCGGTCCAAGTAGGGTTTAAAAACTCTATGCATTATATCCATAAAGGCGGCAGGGGCATTGGTCAGTCCAAAGGGCATCACTGCGAATTCGTAGTGCCCATATCTCAAATTGAAAGCTGTTTTCGGAATATCTTCTTTCCTAATCAATAACTGGTAATACCCCTGTTGAAGATCTAGTTTCGAGAAGACCACTGCTCCTTGCAACTGGTCGAACAACTCATCAATATGGGGCAGTGGATACTTATTTTTAATCGTCACATTGTTTAGCCCCCAATAGTCTATACACATCCGCAGAACCCCGTCCTTCTTCTTCACAAACACAGGGCAGCAGGGGTATTTCGGTCTTTTCACAGGCTACGTTGTTCCGATTGGGTTAAAATTTTGCAGACAACTCTAAAACATAATTCTATACAACTTTAATGTTTTAACCCAAGGCAAATTCGGCCTCTAACAAGGGAAAACAGTACCGGGCAGAATGGGGTTAATTGAAACCCTAACTCCGAAATTTCCTTTCAAAGCGGAAATTTTCCGCAAATAGCCACAATTTATGCACCATAGCTTCATTCTAGATCATTCCCAACCATCATCCATGGCCAATCAATATTAAACATATAAAAACAGAAAAATCATGAATAAATAGAAAAATTCACCAATCTCAACCAAAATCATGAAATAGCCCACAAAATCACCTCTTAGACTACCATAAGCCACTAATTAAACATCATCAAGAACAAAAGAGGAGTTCCTTAGCTACTTACCTTATCAACTCAAGAAAGGAGACCATTTAGCATCTTAGCCTTCCAAACCACTTCACTAATCACCTCACAATCACTAAACTAAGGGTTTTTATGGAGAAAATTCAAGATTAAACGGTTGGTTTGTTGGATTGAGCAAGATTGGTACAAGAAATTTGAGAGCTTTTCTTTTCATTTCTTCCTTAAGAGGGCCGGCCACAAGGAGCTTGAAATGAAGGTGATTTTTGGTCAATTTTTGGTTTATTTGGTAAAATGGTGAATAGTGGTCAAAATCCAAGATTGAATCTCCAAGTGACACTTGTCACTCCATTTAATGCATGGCTATCCTTTTGTTCCTCTCACACCAACTCATTTAATAGTCTCTAGTTATCTCTTAACACCTGCTAAAATAAACCCGGTATCCAACACTTAACCTAAATGGCCGAATTTTACCGAACTTTCCGCACTAGCGGGTCCCACCTCCGGTATTTGCTCTTAATTTCTCAAAAACTAACCGATACTAGAAAAATCATCTAAAAACTCTATTTAGTCATAAAAATTTTCTAGAAAATTTTCCTAATAAAGAAAATGCGGAAAAGCATGCAATTAAATAGAATAAAACCAAGAAAATGAGAAAATTTACGGGGTCTCACACCTTTCCTAGCTTAAGTTGATCTCCAAGTTGTTTGTAAGATGTAGTGTGAATTTGAGGTGATGTGGTGCAAGAAAGTGAGGTGAAATGAAGAAAATTTTTGGTCTTCTTCTCCAAGGTGGTGCACGGTTGTTTGAGTGAGAAAGAGAGAGTTGTTGCAGCTGCAAAAGCTTCTTGAGGAAGCTTAAGAATGTGTGGCCAACAATGCTCCAAAAGTCAACTAGGAAAAGTGTGCGTACGCGCGCGTTTCGTGCTCGATTCTTCTCAGGTTTGATTCACTTGTGCACTAAACCTCTAATGCACTTCCATTGATACTATTATTATTCACTCTTAATAGTCTAAAAATAAACGTCTAAAGTCCCTCGCTTAATCGCACGCGCGAAAACGCGTACTTCCGATTTGTGCGCGATAGAGCGAAATTTCTAGGGAATTCTTGCAACGATAGTATTACTAACTAATACTTGAGTACTTAAACATAAAAATACCTATTTTAAGACTAATGTATGGGTCTTCAATCTCCAAACTCACTGTACCCTCAAATCGATTATTGCCTCCAAACGCATGTCCACTATTCTCACTAGACGAGCTTCCAAAATTAAATTTTGTAACAAGTCATTTTAAAAATATATGCAAGTCATAGTGCCATGTAATTGGGTCTAAAAAGATTGGAATATAATATTCGGAGCAAACGGGTAATTAAATATTTAAATAAGCTAGTAATAGAAATTTAAAATAAGTAAATTTGCGAGTCCTCATACGAGTCTAGTATTAATTTCTCAAGTCTCCAATTTGTCGTGCGGTACAACTTTCGAGAAATTATCAACGTACGCGTAATAAAAACTTTATTTAACTTAATCACATCTAATCTCTCAATTAACTCTTCTTAGTCCCCTATTGATCATCCTTAATTCTCCAAAATCATTGTACTCTCAGATCGACTATCGTTTCGAAGGTGTGTATTTGTTATTCCTTAATAAACGAGCCTTCCAAAAATTTAAATTTGTTAGCGAGATGTTTTAAAAGTATAAATAAGACATGGTTCCATAAAAATGAATTTAAGAGGGTTGAAATAAATTGTTCGGAGAAAACAGGTGAATAAACATTTAGATAAGCCAGTAATATGAGATAAAATAAAAAAAATTTCGGGTCCTCACAGCTTTAGCTACTACTACATCAGGTGTAGCAGCATCTATTTTGCCAGGTAGCCGTACAGCCCATTCAAGGTTCAAAATTCTTATTCATGATAATAAAAACATATCTTGCAACATTAGTAAACAAATTACACTTGCTCAATTGATTAGAGATGCAAAACTCAATATATGGGATGAGGCAACAATGGTGAAAAGAAATTCAATTGAAGTGTTTAGCAAAATGTTGCAAGATATCATGACTAATCTTGCTTTATTTGGTCGAAAGGTAGTTGTTTTCAATGGTGATTTTCACCATACACTACCAATTATTACACATGGTACAAGAGATGAAGTCATAAAAACATCTCTTACAATGTCACCATTATGGAAGGAATTTCAAAAGATACACCTACAGCAAAATATGATAGCGAAATATGATCCAGATGTTTCCAAATTCTTGCTCAGAGTTGGGAAAGGAACTGAAGAAACAGTTGATGCAGATCAAATTCAAATACCAAATTCAATGAACATTCCATTCGTCGATGATGATACTTCGATCAACACATTATTCAACTTTGTATTTCTGCAAATTGATTGTGCTACTACAGATCCTTCAGTGATACTTGTCGCGCCCCATTTTTTTATAAGAAAAATAAATAAATGAATAGTTTAGAAAAGTGAATTTTGATTTAAAAAAATGAATTTTTTATTTAAACAGAAAATGGGTAAAGAAAATGAAATGGGCCTAAATGGGACTTGAAAATGCGACGATTTGATCCAAAATATAGTTTAAAAAGGGTTTTTGAAATAAAAATCGGAGTCGCCACTTGGTATTGAGTTAAGGTGTACCAAGTCACCAAAAATGAGTTTTCGAAGGAAAAAGTAGAAGAAACCCCTTTTAAACGACTCCTAGTCTACGAAAATCAAAGGAAAGGTTCGGGAGTCACATTTGACGAAAGGGAAGGCAAGGATAAAAATCCAAGGCACCCCTTCGACCTAGCCAAGCCTAGTTTCGTGATTTAGTCAAAGATTTTCTCATTTTAACCTTAAGGTTCATCACATTTGGATGTACTATATGAATGCAAACCCTAGACCTAGGGGGCATTGGGGGGCAAAATTTCTCTTCAAAGTTTGAATGGTGCCAATCACATTAATTGTGATGCCCAATAATGACCCTTTGGAGAAGTCACGAATAATGCAAAAAATATGAGACTCTAAGAAAAGAAAAGAAATAAAATAATTATACAAATATACATGTCTTAAAGGAATGCATCATGTCGGGTACGGGGGACTAATGTTCGTGACTCAATTTTTCCTTTTAATAGAGGGAATACGAGCGTGCTAAGGCTAGAAAAGCCAAACTCGTCCATATCCCATACTCAAGGGGTTATTCCCTAATCTAATCAAGCAAATGCACTACCCTAATCCTATTTCTAGAATGAAATACAATTCTAATGTCATGTATCATACATAGGGGTATATATATAGGGAAATTAGGGATAAGGGTTATACGTATAAGGGGAATATCATACAAAATGATAAAAGGCCCTAAAAAGTGCAAATATGCGTGAAATGAAGTGTTTTTATCATGCAATCATGATCTAACGCGCGAAGGGCTCCTAATGGTCTAGCGTTGGACTAGTCCTTCACTAACGCTCTCTCACAAGCATTAGACTTGCAAGAGCTCGAGGGGACAATCATGACTAGCATTGGACTAGCCACGACTACGTGTATTTGCATCCATCATACACATATATAAGTAATGTGCATAATTAAAGCAAGTAGACATGTGAGCACGTAATTCACATAACACATAAGCATGCATATCTAGATGCCAAAACCTAAGAAAGCGATTAAACACATAGCACGTAGACATGCAAAACACACAAGGTAATTAAGGCCCTAACTATTACATTTTTTTGGGGAAGGCCTACTACAATCTAAAAGGGAAAATAGAAGGAATAAAACAATTAAATCCCTAACTATTACAATTTTGGCATTCGAATGCCTCCCAAATGACGAAATTGAACTAAAATTGAAGCAAAACTAAGCAACTAAAGAAATAAATAAGGTAAAAATGAAATAAACACTTAAAGTCATGCAATTGCACACATAAGACACATATATGCATGTAGGGTCAAATAAAGTCAAGAAATGAAGGATAGAGTGTACCTCCCTCGCAATGGTAACCAAAGGAAGGACAAAATGGCTTCAAGACAATAAAAGGGTCAAGGTACCACTTTAATTAAGAAAAATTAAAAGAAATGTGCAAATACAAAGCTCACTTGATCATGAAGCCCCTAAAGTCATGACTTAACTGCAATTGAAACAAAGCATAGTAGTTAATTGAAGCAAACAAGCAATGAAGTTGTAAAATTAAAACTACCAAGGACCAAATTGAGGAGATTATTCAGTTGATTGGGTCATAGCAGCATTAGTTAGAAGCCAAGGGGTCAAAGTGAAATTATTGAAAGATTTTCATGCAAATGCCATGCAAACCACTATGAAGACACCTTCTGCAACAAATTGCTGTGCTTTCACTTTTCGGATGCATATTTCCGACCCAACATGCAAGCATTTGATCCAAATTCTTTCAACCAACATCACAACTTCAAACTAAACAACACCAACATAACTTCAAACTCCAAACAAGCAAGAAACAGTAAAGGAACTGATGCAAAAAAAAATTCTGGACAAAACATTCATGTAAAATGGTTTGGCAACCTGAAATTCACTCTTTTGGTAAGCATTCGAACATGATTCAAGCATTCCAGCCCCCAAAAATGCAAACCCAACACCCCTTATCTAATTCCTCTTTCCAACATAAGGTCAACCAGCAAACTGGATGGCCGAAACTTTGGTGAGCAAGTGCAGGTAAGAAAACAGCAAAGAGAATGCGAGAGCTCTTTTTTTTTTTCTGTTCTGCTGCAAATTTTTGCAGCTTCAACTTATTGTCATGTAACATCCCCAAGCATAATCATCTAACCCCCCATAAACTGATTGAAACAGCAGGGCATGAAATGCAGCAAAAGAGAAGGTGAAACTTGTGGCACTCTAAGGAAAAGGAAAAGGGGCTGCGCACGCTGCTGCAACAGGACCAAGAGCTTCAAGCGTGGCTTGTTGCAGCAGGTTTGTATGCGAAAATTTAAGCGCAATGCAAACTGAATCCAGGCAACAGGATTATCAAACATTTCTCCTATTTTTTCAACATAAAACTTTTGGATTTGAAACACAAAATTCAGGAAGAGAAAGCGTGCAAAACTGGAAATAAAATTTCTGCAATTCTCGGTTTCTTGATCAAGCACAGAAAAATCAGCGTTATCCATTTTGTTAGAAGCCAAGTAATTTAAGCGCCTAATCCAATCATTCTAATGAGGTTGAAGACCAAATCTAAACACAAACCAAAGGCATGCATCTTCAACTTGAATCAAGATGAATCCCAACCCGAAAGTATAGCAGAATATAAGCTCAGAAACACAAGGAAGACATCAAAATCTCAAGTTCCTTCTTAGTTTCTGGTTAAAGCTCCTACAAACGCACTGAACCTAAAAGCTATACAATCTACTAACAAGATTGCCAAGCATCATCTGGGCGCTCCACTCACGGATAATAAAAAAGACAAACCTTTGGACAGAATGCAACAGCGAAGGGGAAGGATAGAAAAATAGAGACAGCCATCATGTAAAGCTAAAGGAAATGCAGCCCTAATCAGATTATTTGCGTGTTTTGTCTCTCCTTACTCTATAACAACAAAAAACGGACCAGATCTAGACTTATTAGAGTGCAACCCTGATCAAGCTAAAAAAGAACGCAGCCTGCATAATCTCGATTACAAACCCGGCAGATAAACAAAAACCTCAGGGAGAGAAATGTACAAGAGGAGAACTCAGTGTTACCTCTGTTGATGCCTTGGCAGTCGAATCACCGTGAGCACCCTTGGATGAGCAACGCCGCGGGACCACCCAGAAGCGAATTGCCTACTCTGATGGAGTTCTTGGCTTCTCACTTTTTTCCTCAACCCGGAACTCTCTTGACTTCAGATTTTTCCTCCCTCAAACTCTCCTCACTCTCTCTTGGTTTTCCTCTTGGTCGAAAGCTTCTCCTTTTCTACGCTACTCTACCTTCCCTCAGATTTTCCAGCCGTCGCTTTCATTCTCCCTTACTCTCACTCAGCCGTCATCAGCCCTCCCCGTTTCTTGCCGTATCCCTTTGCTTTTATATGGGAACCCAAAAACTTATCAACGATGGTTTGGATGGAGCCAGATGGTTTGTACTATGCCCATCGAACGGAGCCAATCCCAGGCAAAAAAAATAGCCGAGAAATGCAGCTGCCAATCCTTTCTGCTGCAGCCGAAACCAAAACGTGGACTTTTCCCTTTTTTTTAATTAATTAACAATAAAAGGAAATAAAAAAACATATTTTTTATGCATAATTTTATCTTTTGACAAATTTTTGTGCTAAAAGCCTTACAATAAAAATAAAGAGCTAAAAGGGCTAAACTAATGCAAAAAATAAAAACTAAACTAAAATAAAACAACAGACAATAATAATAATCTAAAATGCTATACCAATGCTAAAAATCTAAAAACTAAAATCATGGAATTTAACAAATAAAAATAGATAAGGATTATTACTAAAACAAAAATAAAATTAGGATAAAAAAATTATTTAAAAATTTCGTGTCTACAGTACTAAACAGAGCTATTCTACTAACCAGGAATGATTTTGTTCCTGAAATCAATCATAGAATGATTCAAAAGTTTCCTAGAACTGAGAGAGTTTGTTTTAGCCATGATAAGGTCTTAGAATCTTCATTTGATTTCCAGGATCAGATTTGTTGCACTCACTAAAACCAAATGGTGTGACAGCCTCACCTTCCCCTAAGGCGAACCAAAGAGTTCGGCGGACCACCTGCCCAACTCTCACCAGGACTACGGAGACAAATCGCATAAAACCCTATGTAACACGCGATATAACCAAAAGAAAACAAACAATCAGAGACCACCAGGCCAAACTATAACTTACCAAACCATATGGTGAAATGGGACATCGATTAAACACTTCAATGAAAAGGAAGACGGAAATGAAAATGAAACGAAAAGTGGTCCACGTCACAATCCGGCCGGATTCAAGGCAGTAGCTAATCCAAATTTTTTTTCAACTTACCCTGCCAATCTGGCCAAGTATCAGGCCAAGAACTGGCCGGATATGCGGCCAGATTCTCTGCAAGAGTTTCCTGCCAGAATTTTTTTTCTTTTCTCGTTCAAAGTCCGTACACGTCCGATCTTTCCAACGGTTACAATTAAAGTTCATAGAACCATACATACATGCGTTTCTCAACGAATATACATAACTATACTCTTTCCAACATATATACATTAGTGTCTTCAACAAGTTACTTGACGTACAAGTCAAAACATCCATATTTATACAAAACACACGTAGGGTTTTCTAGGAGCTTAACAAAAGATCAATTACTCTAGCCCGACCCCTTTTCTTCCAAATCATGGTTTCAAAGTTTGTCTCTGTAAGGAAACAAAAGATAACGGGAAGGGGGTGAGCTTAAACTCAATGAGGTACCAAAAGTACAAGTAGTCACGAATCATGGCATTTCACTTTCAATCATGCAACTTTACACATCAGATAGGAAAATGAATAAACACTTCAAATGGAAAGGATACAGGTGGCTTTCAAGAGCCAAATTCCTTTTTTCTTCACTAGAGCTTGATCAAATAGTAGTTGACACTCCGTCAACTTTCAAATAAAGTAACCAATCCAGTAGAACACTACTTATCACCAAATTCCGTCCACCAAACATACCCCTTGCTGGGCCCGAACACCTCAACAGTAATAGTGGGTGGTAATACTCGAGTATACCAGAAATTCAGGGTATAACTTAGCCCCAAGTCAAAGATTTTATCCCTGGTGGTGCTGGACAACACAACAAGCTAGCACAATGGCTATACTTCACCAGAGAGCCTCAGTTCAGGATTTTGTCCCTAGCGGTGCTGGATAACACAACAGGCAAGCACAATAGCTGTACCTCTCCAGAGAACCTTGGTTCATGATTTTATCCCTGGCGGTGCTGGACAACACAACAGGCTAGCACAATGGCTATATCTCGCCAGAGAACCTCCCAACGACATCAGATCAGGCGTAGATAACGGATTCAAATTTACACAGTAATCAGTCACACAGGCAAGAGAACAAGTGTGATAAAGTACACCCTCATCTCATTAAGAATAAACAAAGTTTATAGTCATTCCAGTCACAAATTTCAAGTACAAATAAACCAAGTTAAGCAATAAAGGAGGGAGTGGTACACTTACCAGTTCAAACAAGGAGAACTTCAAAAGTTTCCTCCGAAAGGATGCCTTTGGTCACCGGCACGTCCTAGAACAACCAAGGGAAAACAATTGAGACTCGACTCCAAAACCTAGTGAATGGAATTCGCAAGTGAGACTCAGTTATGAGTCATATGCCTATCCAAATGAACCATTAATGCAAAGCAAAGATGTAGCTTTGGAGTAAAAAGGTAACGGTTGATCCTAAAGACATGAACAACCCTAAAACCTTTCGCTCAAGTCGCGAGTACATCCAACTAGTCCTCGAGTGAAAATTTGGGCAGCACGCCCTTTGTATTTACTTATTTTTCAGCCATTTATGGCTTCATTATTTTTCTCAATTCAGCCCCAATATCACACACAAATAATCTTACCACAATAGCCTTCCACTAGGCTCAAAATCATCCAATTACGACACAAGTCTAATAATACAACCGGAAATCAGTTTTGAAGACAAAAGGCTAAACGGCAGATTTGACATCTTATATCATTTTGGTCACCACTAGAGCTACGTTTATCGGATTGGGGTACACTTTATACAGTTTCGAAGCTAAGACAGAGAACTACAAGTCTTATGAAGACATTGACAGCCATTTCATTCATTATCAAGGTCAAAAGGTGCAATCTCAGGGAAAATAGAAAACTGTCCGCAAAACAGTACATTTGGCAGTCAAGGGTATTTTTATCATTTCACATGATATAGTGCTCAGATTGAGCTGAAATTTTGAACGAAGATATTTAACACCATTTGCTACAACTTTCATGTTTTGACCTAAGCCTGATTCAGCCTCTAACATGGACGAATTAAGTAGGTCAGAAGCAGGGCAGTTTGCTCTCTAAAACTAGAAATCAACCACACAAGCTGGAATTTTTGTAAGCAACCAAAACCAACATATAAAAGCTTCAATTTTACACATAACAAGGCTATCATTCCATGGCCAATCATAAAGCATCATATGAGGGCAGAAAATTCACTACTAAAACTGAAAATTTCCATATCACCACCTCAACTCATGGAATATGGCATAAAACTACCAAAATCTCAACCATAAACTACTAGTTTGCATATATTTGAAGTAGAGGAGAGTTTATTGCCATAAATACCTTGAACCTTATGCAAAGAGGCTACCAACACCTCTACCATCCCAAATCACTCCACAAAAACCCTTAAACCTCCTTAGAGATACACTTTTATGGAGTATTTTTCAAAGGGTTTGGCTAGAACTCAAGATTGAAGCTTGAAATTTAGGTGGAAGATGAAGTTATCTTTCTCTCTTTTTCTACTCTTCATGGCCGGCCATCAAGGTAAAGAAAACAAGAGAATTTTGCTCAAATTTTAGTTTTAGTAAAGGTAGGAAAGACTTGGTCAAGTCCAACATCCAATAGTTTTGCGACACTTGGCCTTTCTAGAGTTTTCTCTAATCCTTTGCCTTCCAATGGTTAATTTATCTAACTAACCTCTAATTATCTCCTAACACCTTGTAAAATAATAGTCCTTGACAAAATTCCACCTAGTAATCAAACTTTTATCGTACTTACCGCACTAGCGGGTCCCACGTCCATAATATATTCCAAACTTGACATGAACTAGTTTATACGAGGAAAATGATTTAAACACTATACTCACTTATAAAAATCTCTAAAAAATTAATATAATAAAATTAAAGTAAGAAAGATGCACGTGGAAAAATAAAATAATATAAAATAAAACAAGGAGAATTTTGCGGGTCCTCACAAATGGACTGCCCTTGCATGAACTCATATTGAAGGAAAATGCCCCAGTCGTGCTCTTGTGAAATATTAATCCCACTGAAGGCTTATCTAATGAACATGTTTGATTTGCAAGCAGTTCACCAATAATGTAATTCAAGTAGAAATAGCATTCGGTTCTTTTGCAGTCAAAATGGTTTTCGTTCCCAGAATTCCTCTACAAGTCTCAGATGATTAGTTTGCTTCTATCCCATTTAAAAGAACTCAGTTTTTGCTCTGATTATACTTCGCCAAGACAATCAACAAAGCTCAAGGACAGACACTTGACTATGTTGGATTATATTTAAAAGAACCAGTCTTCTCTCATGGCCAATTATATGTTGCTCTATCAAGAGCAACAACAGCTAATAATATTAAAATTCTCATTAGGCCACCATACTTACCACTAACAAGTACAAATATTACCAGAAATGTTGTTTATGAAGAAATACTTTCATGAATCGCCGTTTCCTAACATTGACTTTCTTCCTATTTTGACATACACTAGTATTAGCAATACTATATTATTTGCTTTCATATTTTTGCAAGTAAATAGTTGTTTATGTATTCTATTCTCTTATATATGTTAGACATAGAATTTGATTATTAATTGTACATCATCTACCTTTATAGTTGTTCAGCTAAGAATTTTGTTGTCTCTTGTGGTTTTATACACCTATTAAGATGTTCAATTACAATAATATGCGAAATAGTGAACATAAAACTTTGCTTGGTTTAGGTACTGAGTTTTATTTATCTTCCTATTTGGTGATTTGTTGGCCACATATTCAGCTTCAATATTTACCCCAATAAATAGTTACACATACTTTATAACTTTCTTTTTTCCCATTGCAATGAAATTGAAAGCCTTTGCATTCCTATCAGTCAAATAATCTCCATAACAATAGATGGGTTGCAAAGTTACTATTGATAGAAAAAACACCAATCCGGAGGAGCAAAGATGACTACATAACATTCCAACGATATGCCTTCATGGACAGTGAGGTAATTATAGTTCTAAAATAAATTCATTCATCAACCCTTAATAATATAATTTATCTATGCTAATAGGAAACATTAAATTATTCCAATATTGCCGAAAAATACAATTCAGGCGATTGCTTACACAAAAGAAATATAAGCAATCAATGAAGTCTTGCATCTTTATGATACATACTATATAGCAAATGCAGAGGTTGAACAGATAACAAATGGTAACTTCAAAGTTGCTACGTCAAAGTACCAATTAACTTTGCGTAGAAACACTTTTATCCAGCTTGTCGACCAGCAAGATCGATACGCAGTTGATGAGTGCTACTCTTTTACTCCATTTGCAGATTTTTATAAGTATATCAACAATGAAAGAGATTCAATAAGTACTTTCCAATCTTCACTATCAAATATAATACATTATTAATACCTTATTATTTACTAAGACTAACTGCAACTTTTACAGCTATACTATGCATAGCAGTTGGGGCTCTCCCTCATCGAATTATATCGCGATGAACAGGAAATACAGCAATTCAAGAATTTGTTGTCTTACATGAAGAGTAAGTATCCAACTTAGGCAACACCAAGGAACTAGTTACACTAACTTATAATGACATAACTATGTCCTACATGTCTTACACAGGCAAAAACCAATGATCTTCACCATGTGGCAAGAATTTCTGGACGTAGAAGCTCCATATCTACTGAGCATTTTGAACAACAATCCAATCCCCATCAATGTTAGAGGCAAAGTTAGCTCATATCGTGGTAACTATCAGATATTAGCAATTATAGACCTACTTTTACTTTGACCAAAATTCAAAACTTAATTTTGCAAATATTTCATATTACAATCACGTCTCTAGAGACTTAGGCAAAAATTTCTATCATCCTTAATCCAAAAATTCTACAAGCAACGCTATTGAAAGATTGGTACATCATATTTTCTCTTTCCCTTTAACTCATTCCATAAAAAATGCAATATTCAAAATTATCCATTTATTTGCAATTGTATAATCATATTTTTCATTTTCTATATCACGGGATACATGCAAATATGACATATATTCAAGGAGTAATGCCTGGAACTCTCTATGACGAATTTCACCAGACTATCAAGCCTCCTCTAGAAGAAAAGATTTGCCAAGTCAATGAGATCCCCAACACCCCATATCTGGTACACAAAAAGTTCTGTGCACATTCTATTATCAACTTTATATTGACAAATACTTCTAATGAACAAGAAAATTACACAACTGCTATTCAAGTAATAGCCAAAGCCTGTATGGATCCGAGCAACTCTGAGAATAATATATCTACAGCGGTACCTATACTGTCTCACTTGCCCAACACAAAACTACAGAAAATTAACCGATGCACTTGCAAACTTCTAATTCACCTATCGCCAGTATAACATAACATTTCTAAGACCACAACCCAGATAACTACCTATTATCATCTAATGATTATAATATCTAATATCTAATATAAATACATAACCAAATTGTACACCATTGACAACACGGGTTAAGATTCCTGGTTCATGTGTCTGACATATCTGGCATCTTCACTGCAATAATTGAAGATCAAAATGCTCAACATATTTTATAAATCAATACAAATGACATAATGCTCATGGAGCAAAAGGCAAGACTATGCTTATATACAACAATATCTATAGTTGTTTCGCTAATGAAATGAATAAAACTCACTAATACAAAGATATATTATAGCAAAATGAAAAACTAGATATTTCAAGTATGAACGGAAGACTAGCAGATCACATCTTTTGTCTTCAAGTGAGGAATTCACTCATCCACTGGGAAACACCAGTTGCAAAGTATACTATAATTGCGTGCTTTCCGGCTACCGAGACATCACTTGAAGAGGAAGGATCATATCTAAAGCACCAACTATGCAGTACGAAGAAGCTCAACAACTTCAAGACAAACCGTCCTCTTCAACATGCAAAAAATCCAACTCAATCCAGAGACACATCTGCTGCAACTACTTTTTCTGCCTTTAGTTCATATGAGCCAAGCTTGCCAACCACAGAAGGAACACAGCAATCAATCAAAGCCCAAAGAGAAAGACATCACCAACCAACAACACCTCCGTAAAACAAGCAATAACTAAGTAAATGTGGAAGCATAAAGTTTTACCACAATGTAGATAGAATCTTTTGTCCAAGTAATGGTTATATATATATATATATATATATATATATATATATATAACCACAATATAGATAGAATCTTTTGTCAACACTATCCTGGCCATAGATACAGTACTTTTATCAAGGCTAGGCATGTAAATACTACTTTTGCCAATGCAGTATCTTCTTCAATGTAAATACAGATTATTCATGAGTTCCAGCAAAACTAACAAACTAACCCCATTGCAGAAACATTGTCTGGGCAACCTCGTGCAAAGCGTAGGGGCACATCAACTAGTAAGTCCATTAATTGTCATGGTGCCCTATTAAGTAGTAAGTAGTTAATCACTCTTCCTTGCCAATTCTTCTCATCTCTGGTTCTCTAGCAGACTCCATAATTGCAGTTTACGGTTTCTATTTGTTTGCTTTCTCCCTTTATAACCATTTCCTCTTCTTTTTCTCTATTTTTCATCTCCTTATATCCATCATCTTCTTCTGTTTGGATTTTTAAAAAAATATATATGAGTTGTATACATTCATTTTTGGGTAAGTCAGAATTTATTAGTACCCAAGAACCAAACTAACATACAAGATATGTTTCAAATCAACAATTCTAACTTACACAACTTACATATGATGCTAATCTCACAGTAGTCTGAGACACTTTGTTCACTGAATACAAAAGAAGTAGCACAACTAACACTAAAATTTCAACTTGAGAAAATGTTCTCTGGTAATAACCAAACCCTTTATAGCCATCTATTAGTATCCATCTTCTTAACCTTCTTGATTTGGAACTTCATTCTTAACCCCTCACCTCTAGGATTTGGAACTAGAAACTTCATTTTACAGTGTCATATGCTTTATGCAAATCAACTTTAATTGTACACAATGGACTAGCTGTATCGCTGTGGTAGTTTCTCAATAGTTCTTATGCAAGCAATACATTGTCAACAATTTTCCTCCCAAGAACAAAAGCAGATTGTGAGGGACTGATCAACTAAGTCAAAGCCTCTTTGATTCTATTTGCAATAATCTTTGTAATACACTTATACAAAGTGTTACAACAAGAGATCGACCTATAATCAAATAAAAAGAAAGGGTTCTGGACCTTAGGAACCAAAGTTATGATAGTAAAGTTAATTTCCTTTAGGAGTTTACCATCTCTAAAGAAAGAGATAATAGCTTTTGTTACCTCTTCCCCAATAATACGCCATGCATGATTGAAAAACTTACCATTGAAACCATAAGGCTCGAGAGCCTTTCCATAAGCAACAGAGAACAAGCTATACTGAATTTCTTCAGCAGTAACCTCCCACATCAAGTAGCTCTGTTGGCCTTGGTTGAGGACTTTAGCAATAAAAAGAGACAAATCAACAGGAGCTTCATCAATATGCATCTGTGGTGGATCGAGCAATTACTGAAAGTAGAATATAACTTCCCTTTTCAACTCATCATAATCTTCTACTCGTGTCCCATCTTTCCTAGCAATTGATATTATTCTATTACATTGATTTCTTTGGTTAACCCTTTTGAAGATGAAACTTGTATTCTAATCTCCAAGATTCAGCCATGAAACTCGAGATTTTTACTTATAGAAGTTACCATATAAGTAACTTCTTTATACTTCGAGATTTTTACCATGAAGTTCTCTATACTTCTTTATCAACAATTTTTCTTTGGAAAGCAATTATTTGTCCCTGAGATGGTTATCAATCTAACTTTGAATGGCCTCCAGTTCATTTTTTGCCTCCAACACTTTGTTAGATAAGTAACCATATTCTTTTTTGTTGAACTTCTTCAACTCCTACTTCATCATTTTCAATTTCTGATAGATACAAAACATGGGAGTACCTTGAACATCAATATTCCATGTTCTTGATACTAAAAACATAAGCTCCTCATTTTCAATCCAAAAATTAAAGAATTTAAAGGGCTTCTTGACTCTTGGCATTTTGGAAGGATTTCACAAGGATTTTAGCATGATTAAGTGAAAACAAGCTTTAGAGAAGGGAAAATGCCTGCACAAGCTCTCATTAGCTGATACTCTTTCAATTTTCTTATAAATAATATTCTCATCTTGCCAGTTATTACACCATGTAAACTACATCCCAGTGTAGTTCAAATCCTCTAAATTAGTTTCAATACAATAGTTATTAAAATCATTCATGTACTGTGGCCAATCAGTGGAACCCCTGCATCTTTCATATCCAAACCTGATAGCATTGAAATCTCCTACTATTATCCATGGAGTGGAGTGCATCAGTCTAGCAAAACCTACTATGTCCTTCCAAAGCTCTTTCTTGTTTGTGAGTCATTGTCTCCATAGACAAAAGATATAATGTAGCTAAAGTCATTATTCATTGAGTTTATCTTACAATGCATGACTTGGTCCAAGGACTTGGGAGCCAATACAAAAGACATTCAAAAAGTTTGGGTCCCAATACACCCAAATTTTCCAAGAGAAGACCAACTGTAGTTATAAAGATACCTCCAAGAGGGAGCAATTGCCATTGAGATCTTATCTTTATTCACAACTTTCACTTTTATTTCCAAAAAGGCTCCTAACCTAATATTATTATCTTCCAAAAAAAGGCCTAACTTTCTTTTGTTTGATAGATTTATTCAATCCTCTAACATTCTAGCATCCAATATACATAGACAAAAAGTTGGGATAAGGTTTAATATTGATTAGCCTTGGCAGGGGATGTCCCCTGCACCATCTTCTGGCGAATGCTTATTTTTCTTCTTCTTCTTCTTTGCATTTCTCTTCTTGAAGTTAGCTATGATCTCATCCGAATCAGCACAAAACATTTCAAGTTCCTCGATAACTTCCACATCAACAGCATTTAGCTCCATAATGGAATTATCATATGAAGAATCCTTGGGTTGATTTTGTTGCGGTTCAACAGCTATGTCATGTTCATCCAACTCTACTTTAGGAACTTTAGTATAAAAAGACATCGCAGTCCCATCAACAATTTTATGGACAACCAATTCAGACAACATAGCATCGGCTGAAGTTGCACTTGAATTTTGACTCTTTTCCATATCCTTAGAATGTGAACTCATCAAAATAGGGGTTTGTTTCTGTTGATGCTCCATGCGATTTCCTCTAGTGATCCTAGAAGTCTCTACATTGGGGAAACGAGTGACCAAAAGTTTTGCAGGAGTTGCATTGCATAGGCTTCCGCTGATATTCAGCTCGGATTTTAACAAATTGACTTCATTAATTTTAAGCTCAAAAGAGCCCACCAAAGGTTGCTCTGCATCTATTTCCACATAGATCTGAGCAAAGGCAAGCCCTCTTGAAGTTTTCAGTAATGGAATCAAAATGCAATGGCCTACCTATTGCACTGGCAACATAACTAAAACCTTGAGCAAACCACATTTGCATTGGTATGTTATAGAATTTTACCCAAACAGGAATCTTTTCATGTTTCTCCTTTGTCAATTTCAATTTGGAGTGCCATTTTTGAAGAATCCATGGTCTTTCAGCAAAAAACTAAGGTCCCATCTCCATCACCTACATACATTTTTCTTTACTTTAAAACCTGAATAAGAAGAACCCATTTCCAATGGCTAACACCTCTATAAGACCCAATTTATCCCAAATCCTATGGGAAATAGAATTGACAACCCTATAGGGGAGAGTTTCATCAATAAAGTATCCCACTAAGCATTCCTTCCAGCGTGCATCAACCTCTTCAAAGATGGTTTTTAGAGGGTTTACTAGGACCTCTCCTTCGTTACATTCCAGTTGAAAATATTGCAGCTCCATTTTCTGTTTTAGCATATTTGGTCCAAACTTGAATAAGTTTGCCCACTGTCTAATATTCGTTCCAAGAGTAGAAGTCTTAGCCTAAGAGAAATCTACTCTTTCAAGCTGATTAGTTGACTATCGTGTTGATTTTCCAGTTGTTGGATAACCATCAAACACTTGGTGGGCACCCTGCTCTACAATTGCACCGTTACCTTTGTCCCGACTTAGTGGATTGTCACAAGCCTTAGCTGCTACATCTGCATCAGATGCCATAGCAGGCAAGGTATTCAGTGTCAAAGATATCTGTTTTGATGTAGTTCCCTGATGGTGTTGGTTATCCTCATCCGCCCAAGACAACCCAGTAGATCTTTCAAAGTCATGGTGAAACTCTCTGTCCCCTCTGTATGCTTGCCTTCGTGCACCTCTAGCCCCAAAGCTTGCTCTAGCACTACGGAGATTTAGGCCTCCTCAGTTGTATTGTATGTCAGCTGGCATTCACCTCTCTTGGACTTGTGTAACTGCTTCCTCAATTGTTTAACCTTATTCTTAAGTGTCTCAATGTCAGCATCTTTATCCAATTGTGGAGATTCAATATTCTTGCCCCCAAAAACACAAGGTTCTAAAGCCATGGTGGATGCGGAAAGAATCTTCTGAGGTGTTCGTTCCATTTCGATATTTTTAACCAGATTCTTCTTACTGATCTTTGGGAATTTTCTGATCAAATATGGTGCAACTCTTAGCCAGTTTCTTAGAACTGAATCCACAATGTCGATATGGAAATGGTCTTTAATGAAACTCTCTTTGTATACATTTATAGGTCTAAAAAGATTTTGGGTACTTCAGATTTTATTTATCACAACGTCATTCAGATTTCATTTTTAACAAAAATATTTTGCGTAAGCAATGTTGGTTTGGAGAGGACTTATGGAGGTTATCATGAAATGGAATTGAATTTCGGCTTGATCTTAATAGTTATGATCATGGCCTAATCATAGTTGAATCAGTCGAGCGCTCGTAACAGTCATTTGAGACCATAGGTCGGATAGCGATGTAGCCAATGAATACACAGTTTGTTTGGATAAGAATTTATTTGGATGATTTATTTGATCCAGTTACTGTAGTACTTTTTGTGATGTGATGTATGTGAGATAAAAAGGTGATTGGAAATTGTGTGTATGATGCAAGCAAAACAAAATCTGAAATAAATCTTGCAAATTTTCTTTGTCCAAACAAACCCTGATTATCACGGCCACTGATAAGAGGGCAGAAATTATGGCAGCACGCTAGATCAAAGGACTGGTGCATCATTTGGCATTGGAAGATCCTGATTGTTGGTGGCTGGAGAATGACGACATTGAATATATATGTGTGTGTGTGCGAAGATAGTAATGTTTTATCTTTCTGGGTATTTTATGATGGTGAATTTGGATCTGTGGAGATTGAGGATATATTGAGAGGGACACAGCACATGGTTCTTGGCCTTAATTTGTCTATGATTTTAATCTGATTCAATGCTTGATAATCCTTTCTACAATAAAATATTATAGGAAAAAGTAGAAAGAGTTCATACATAGTTGGTTTTGAGTAATAAAATTTTGTCCATCGCTGAACTTTTAAAGTTTGAGTGCTCTCCTAAATTATTAAAAGAAGAGAAAAATCATAGTTTCAGGATAGGTTTCGGTCGAATTTTAGTGTTTGACTTCTTAATGGTAATTTTGACATTTTGATAAAAATTGCTATGGTTGGAAAATAAATGCTCTGACAATATCACTAGCCAATTATCTTGTTAAAATCTGCTTTTATTAATTAGAATTACTAAGCCACTAATAAACATGGATGTTAAGCTCTTAGCATGTTGTTTGTAGCTATTAAATGATCCATATGCAAAAGACTCTTTACTGCTCCTGTTAATAGTACACGAATTAACCGGCATACAATTACAGAACAATATTTTTCCCCTACTCAAAATTAACTTTTCTTGAACACCGGTTACATACCAAAAGAATACTTAACCGGCCTCAAAAGTGAAAGCACGAGTGTCAATCGGCACAAAAGGAAGCACAATACAAGTTCTCCGCTAGCTCATTTACATTGTTGAAGTTTGGACCCTTTCCAGATTCAGAAATCCCACATGAGTTAAGAAACATCTACATGAACAAATGGTTCCCCTATTTTCCATATTCATTTCATTTTAACATTCATAACTACAAGAAACTACACACCATTCAATTGTTTCCCCCACTCAAAACTAACTTTCCCTGAACACCACTTACATACCCAAAAATGCTTAATTGGCCTCACAAGTGAAAGCACGAGTGTTAATCGGCACAAAAGAGAGCACAATACAAGTTCTCCTCTAGCTCATTTACATTATTGGAGAACTTAGGATTCTTTCCAAATTCAGGAATCCCTCATTAATTTACAAACATCCACGTGAACAAAGGGTTTCCCTATTTTCCATATTCATTTCATTTTAACAATCATAACTACAAGAAACTACACGCCATTCAATAAGATAAAGAGCTCGAATACAAGGAGCAATTTTAGTTTCAATTAATTTTTTGTCAAGTACAAGAAACAAAAGGGGGTCGGGGAAGGGTGGGTGGTGGGTTTTGCAGGGGTTTTGGGGGGGGGGGGGGGGGGTGGTTAATAAAGCTTGTCTTGAGAGGCCAGAAGCACATATGGGATTAAGAACAAATATATCCGTGTCATTCAGTCAAGAGAGGAGAAATCACGAGTGAAAGGCTATTAATAAAGTTAAATGCTGACGAGAAGGTTCAATCCTAGAAGTGAAACACTACTTTCATAAATTCAAATTTTAATTTTGACCCAAAAAAAGATACACGTCATGGAAACAGGAGGAAAAGGTTTTTGGCCAAAATTGAACTAAATTTCTGTCGTTTTTTTTTTATTAATAGTCGAACCAAGGATCTTACATTTAACTGCCTAATGTCTCTATCAGCTAATGATAATTGCAACAATTTCACTGAATGTTCTTTTTCAAGCAAGCACAGAAATCAAATTTCAAGGATGTTATTTTTCCTTTCCACAGAAGCCATCCACTTTGTTTGTCTAAGAAAAATGATATACATCATCATCTGCCTGAAAGTTTTTATTAATGCTGATTCTATTTGCTTTTCAAGGCCAAGAACCCCAAGTCTACCCTTAAACCATAAAATACCACGGGCTGTGTGCCAGCTGCACTCCTCCCCCCTTGTCATCTGGGTATTCATTAACTCCTATATCCAAGAAAAGATAGGACGGGTCACAATAATCATTCGAGGGCAGATCATACTCACATTGGTTGCACAGGGAAGCTCGAAGGAATAAAGTTTTGAGCAACCAATGAAATTACATCATTAAACGATGGTAATGCATACCTGGATCCAATATTAGGGAATTGAGAAAAACATACCACTACCCAAGTTCACTTGCTCAACCCTTAAAATTATTCTATGGGAACTTTAAAAGCAGCGTAAATTGCAAGTTTTACTACTAAACTACCAAAGAACGGAGAATCCTGCATCAGCTGCAACTTGAGTTAACCTCGTACATCTGGACATTTCAGGAGTTCCAGTTCTTGCAGATTTGACAAGTAGACCTTTCTAAACAGGCCCCTCCTATTCGAGTTCTTAAATAGCTGGAAGACAAATCCCATCATTCAGTACTTCCCTGTGACTAAGAAGATAGTTAAGCAACCAAACACTGAACCAGTAGAGAATATGAAATTAACTTGATCATGGAAATAACAATTTTCAAAGAGTTACCAAAATCTACAATCTCCAAATCAAGAAGGATTAGATATGATGGTGTCAATTAAACCAATCGCTTCATACATTAAGCTACTTGTGCAAACACCAGCATAGCAAGATGGAGCGAAATGAAAGCACAACTGCATGCTAACCACATCCGTAACATCATTTTGACCATGTGCTCCAAACACAGGTATGAGTTAAAAACAAATCAACCACTACCATGAAACACAGAAATAAGACCATAAAAAATAGAGAGACAGGCTTTTCCACTTGGAAGGGCCAGGGTTCAAAAATTACAACAAATTGAATGGCCTTGGAGAGATTCCCTTCAGAGTCCAATTTACGCTTAAAAATGTGACCAAATTGAAAGTGCACATAAAAACAAATTTCATCTTCTAATATCTACAAACCAAAAGTAACAGTTCTAGAATTTTATCCACCATCTGACTAAAAGATAAAATCCTAAAGCAATGAAATAAGAATTGACGACCGTTACCACTTAACATAAAAGAGAAAACTTACATTTCCCATCCTTGTATTTCTCCTTCAGGATCAGGTGCAACTGATGGTTCCGTCCTCACACGTGTCACTTTCACTACGAAAAGAGAAAAGCTTTGAAATCTCTTACACTTGACGGTCAGCATTCAAACAACTTAAATAATATTCCATGAAGATCCCCTCTTATTGCGAGAGAGAGAGAGATCTACAAAATAAATAAATAAACTGAGCCCCACTTAAATGCCAGCCATTAAAGCTACCACAGCCTAAAATCCAAGATAAATGTAAAGCAGGACGTCAACCATCAAGAACAATCACAAGGACTAAGCCTCTTCTTAAAAGGATAGTGGACCTGCAGTTAAAAACAATAAAATGTGTGACACCATCATTTTGACAAATAAATTAATCCACTAATTAACTTGAGGTTGCACCATTGCTTTGACTGTTTACATGGTAAGAATATGTACACAAACTTTACAAAGCCCATGAGTAGGCATTACAAACAATTACAAGCTCCAGCTTCTTCAATCCCTTCTGCCAAGAAACACACAAACAACCCAACCAATTTAAGCACTTGACACAAGGAATGGGAAGAAACCCACCATCCCCGTCTGGGCAGTGAATGATTTTACAACGATCCAAGCTTGCTTAGCAGGACCGACTGGCAGCAATAATGTACCCACTTCGGCCACATCAGGGCATCTAATAAGCCATCATCCTTCTGGTAAAATCAGCTTGCAAAAGACTACATCCAAGATGGATGTGGCTAAATCAGGGTATTCAAAATTTTCATTATATTGTCCTAACCATCATGTTCCAATGGTTCTTGCGCACATGCATCTGGAAGTGTCTCTTTCTCTTTTGAAAGACATCGAATAGGAACATAAACAAATCCTTTAGGCAACAGCTGATTCTTCATAGATGCTTGATCTGACGTCATCACTAGCTCCTTTTCAAAAGTTTCAGGATGCTGTAAATTTTCACTACAAGTCAACATCTCAGTCTCAAGACAACTTTTAAATGCTAATGTTGGAAATTACAACACTAAAGCCAGCAAGAAAGTCAACCACATGGAACAGAAGTTTTACCTTTCTGTATCTAGACCGCTTTTCAGCATCCTCAGAAAGAATCCTCAATGCAACACCAGGTCTATGAGGTACTTGTTTCCCAGAAAAAGACACCCGATCAACGGGTTTTTGCGAGACAAAGTGTTGGGAAACAGAACTATCATCAGTCTTTTGATCGTTTTCCATAGAAACTGGAAACTTGATACGCCTTTTACCAGCAATGGTACTGTCTACTGTTACATCATCGGATCTCTGAATTGTATCACTGCCTGATCTGTTGCCATCTGTATAACCTCGAGTGGAGGTTGTAGCTGATTCTGAACTAACATCAGGATGGTATGCAGGATGGCGAGTGAGAGCAGACAAAACAGCACTCTCTCTATTTGAAGCAATAATGTCTTGAGAACAAACAACCAATTCACGCTGCAAAGACAGAAAAATCATCTAAAGAATGAGACAAATAACGATCATTAGGATGTTAGGGTCTTGAGCAAGGCAAATATGTGCATTGTTAACATCTGCAGCAAACCACCCCCACCCCCCCCCCCGCCCCAACTAAAGGGAACAACCACCAGGCCAGCATCTCTGTGTGTGTGTGTGTGTGTCTGTCTGAGAGACAGTGTGAGCATCATACTGTGGAATCCACATAAAAGAAAAACAAAAAAAAAAAGCGGGAAAATAGGAAGGCTGAGACCACAAAAAGCTTCCTTATAAAAATAAGTCACCAAAGGCACACTCTATGTGAGTGCAATAGAATCAAATTTCAGTTATTCGTACAAATTAAATCATTAATACTAATATTACATTTTAGAGGTAAATTTAGGGTTTTATGTGTACGTGCTTTTCCCACAAAAGAGACAGTTATAGCAAATCGCCATAAGAATAGGTATGAACAAATTGAAACTACAATTCAAAAGTATCATCCCATATAAAAAGGTGCTGTCCTTTTTATTATAGTATAGATATCTAAACCCTTCCAACAATTTTGTACTGTAGAATGAGGATGCACTTCCAACAACCACATCCAGGCTCCAGGAAACCTAGAAAGATGGAGAACGATGGCGAGATAGCATAGCATAAAACACAGTAAACTAAAAAGGCTCAAATTAGGGAGAAGCTCGTGCAAAAACTACTCCAGCCTCACCGATGATATTAAGCAAAGAAAGGAAAGAGGGAAAAGCAAAGAAACAACTTCAGCACGTATTTCCCTCCACCAACCACGTCCTCTCAGCTGGTTCCCATGGACAGAGAGTCTCCATCAAAACCCGCACAAGTAAAATCTGCACATTCTTCTCCAACACAGCATACTTATCTAGGAGAAGATTAACAACAGAGGAAATTTCCCACTTCCAATACTCACCAAAACTACAATCTTGTGTCTTTGTTTTACACAAAAAAGATAGATGTAACATTGAGTGGAAAATGGAGTACATATCCAAGGAACTGCATATTGATACTATAACATCAAAATATAAGCAAAACAAAAATTAAAAAATGAAAACAAAAAGACCAAGGAGGATGAATGAGGAGCAGGAGCTAATTTTTTATTGAACCATGATTACAAGACAGAAGAAGTGCTGTTATAATTTTTTTATCTCAAAAGGACATGATGCATAAAGAAAGTGCACTTCCAATGTTAGGAGGAGAAAACTACTAGGTGCTTACTTTCAGTTTCTCTCGCTTTATGATTCGCTCACAAAGAAGACGTAATCTCTCCAGTTCCACCTGTACAAGAATCAGAAAGTGTAAAAGTTTAGACCACCACTCATTGAAACATTTGAAAAGTTCATGGAAAACATAAATTGAGATCAATTTATCTAAATGTCAAGATTAAATAACCCATTAAAAGTACAAGCATACACTTGTGAGCAAGAACACTTACAAGCCCTTTGGTCCTTGGTAAGACCATCTCTATGATACTAAATTATTAAGTACTTCAAAATGAAGATTATACTCACCAGATGATATGCAACAATATGCAACTTTGAAAATGATATGTAAATTGAAAGAAAAAGGCTCAAGATCTCTTAACATTTCAATTCACCAACTACATACAGCTTAATCTTTTTCCCTGTGTACGAGGTATAATTACTGTATACATCCATAAATGATCTTCAGCCAAGGATATATTTAGTTATGCTAAGAAGCTTGCAATTATGACCATTCATGATACACACAAAAAACTTGTCTATCAATTACCCTGACTTGCTTAAGACTCTTGAACTCCTCCATGCCATGTTTTTGTGTGTCAGCCTGCAAGAAGACATAAAGCCAAATTCAAAACTAACAAAACAAAAAGATTATAGAGCATTGATGCTCTCTAACCCAAATTTGTTCAACCTTTGCTTTTTGTTCCTGGCTATGCTTTGCACAATAAGCCTTGTGCTGTAGCTTTCCACCAATAGTCTTACTATTCATATAGAAGCCAGTGCTTCGAGCACAAGAGGCATGAAATGTGCTCTGACAGTTGCCATAATTACACTGCAGATAATCACTGAATAGTTAGAATAAACAGATTCAAAGGATAAGCAGAAAATCATGATGAAACATATCAGCCCACCTTAATGCAGACACCTTGCTTCCTAGAGCAAATAACACATACTTCACCTCCCTTGGAGAGACTCTCCTGGCAATGGTAGCATGGAAATCAATCAATAACACTACAAATGTCTTGTACTTAACCAGCTAATAAACATGCACTTTTAAACATTATAACATTAAAAATAGTAGACAAATGTACACACCATGCCGTCAACTGGATTGACTTGTCCTCTTCTGAATGTTGATTCTAATACCCACTACAAACATCAAGAGAAGTAAAACATATATCCATAGCAGTGAATATTAACAACCAACGTAATGTCCAGTTATAAGAGATAAGAAAATTTTACTTCAGCACAAAAAGCATGGATCCATTGACCATTGGTTGACCTTCTAAAAGCACCAGCAGTTCCACCACATAAACCGCATTCAGCCACAAAATAGGGTTTCTCCCAGGCACTCGCAGTTGGCAATCCAGAGCCTCTAGAAGACAATAGATCTTCACATAATTCACAATACCACGGACCAGTAGAACTTTTAACACCTCGATAACAATCCAAATGAACTGCAACCTGTTAGCAAAGAAAATGAGGAATGTGTGGGAACTTTACAACTTGCACACATATACAAAGGTCCATAAGACATTTTTCAAAGAAATTCACCTTGCAACTTGAACAGACTAAGATTGGATTCAAAATTGTCTCACATCTACCACAAATTTCACAAGTTCTGGGGTGTTCAACGGCAAAATCTGATGCCAAAGAGAAAGGATCAGAGTTCTTTTCAGATGAGAGACGTGCAGCAGCTGATCTTGAAATTGTTTCCTTGACTCGAGGATTTTGCTGCGAGTAGATCCCTGGCCGTCCATTAGAAAAGTTACCCTTTGACAGATCCTGCACAAAGGAGGAAGAAATGAAAGGAAAGAAAAAAATAAAAAATAAAAATGAAAAGGATTGTCCAAGAAGCAGATTAGGAATACATATAAATAGAGAAATGACAAGGAACAAAAACAAGCGAGGCAAGAAAGTAATTAATAAAAATCATTACTTAACCCTATTATGTGCAGAACAAACCTCTGCATGTGCCGATTCTTCAATGGCATCCTTCCTCAATGATGAAATCCTAGACGAAGCCGCAGCTGCAGCTGTTGCAGCAGCCAAGACAGCCTGAGCTTCTTTGTGCCGTCGCTCCTTTCTTCCTTGCTTTTTTGCTTCTCTAAGATCATAAAGATACTGGCTAAGCAAAACGGCATCCCATTTCTTTTTCCTAGCAGCATCAATTTCTTCTTGAAGATTCTTTGCAACCTTAGAAATTAAATCATCTGCAGAGACAAAACCAACAAATAATGGAATTAGATATCAACAAGAAGAAAGCAAAACAAATACTGACATTAGAATCACCAGCTAAGATCTTCATCAATACCCAACCAAAAAAGAAAACTTTACAGCCCAAGATAACCTAAAAATAAAATGACAAATGAAGGAAAAGCAAATAACTAAAATAGAAGCCGTACTCACCAATAAAATGCTTTCTACTAATAGCACAGGACAATAGCCTCTGCTGAAAAAAGATGAGTTCTCCTTCAACTTCATCGGATGGAGACAATTCCAGCACACCCATTTTCCTTGCCTTTACCAATTGTTCACGATTTCCCACGCTAAGTTTAGTCATCCAATCAGTAGGAGCTGCTTGTTGACCATGTCGATGGCAGCAAATGCCTGAACTTGAAGATGCTCCAAACTGCGAAAATTCTCTCTCTCTTGAACCTGCTTAAGAATGCTAGTAAATCCCCACCTTTTTTTGAGGTAAAAGTTAAAAATAGGCAGCAAAATTACCTCCATAATCAACTCTATTATTCATCGCAATTAGCTTATGCTGTATAAGTGGGTGAGTGTAAGATTCAGAATTTCTGCCAAAGCACAAAAACAAAGAAAAAGTTTGGAAGGGCTCCATGCAGCAAGACATTTTTGGCAAACGAAACGTCAACAAAACTCCAGAAGTATAAAGGCCTCTTAAGCAAAATTGGCCACTATTATAGGAACTACATGCAATTATAGGAGTAGAACTTACATTAGATTAGGAACACAATCTAAAGCAACTAATGATTTTGCATTCTTTTTATCATACTTTGCAGCAGTATTATGTTCAGATGCAGCATCCACCTTTGATGGACCATTCTGGTACATGCCAATGGCTACAGCATCTGATGGCTCACCTGTCAAACAAAATAAAAAAGTATGAGCAAGGAAAACACGGTTTGAAAATTTGAAAATTAGTTGGGACTTTTGGTGCTATGACTCAAACACAGCAAAACATCTGGATTTGATAAACAAAATGATAAGTGAATTAAGAATTCTCAGGGCTGTCTCGCTATACTACTCTCACCATTTCCCTCCACTAGCACCCCAACCCCCCCCCCCTTTTGCCCCAAAAAAAAAAGTGTTTGACAACAGGAACATAAAAAGGGACATGTTAGGCATCTCTATGCACATTCTACAGAACACATTAAAACCGAAAGGGTTGCTAAACATCCACTTCATGATAATTGCAGAACCTCGTAATTTGCAGTGAACAATATAATCATGCTCAACCAGATTGTTTTTCCACATTATGAATTTAAATGAAAGCACATCTCAAACAAGGGGTATGACTACAGAGGAACCACAATTCAGAAGAAGAGACTAAGTTCAACAGGTGAACAAAAAGGAAAACCTCCTACAGTGACAGCAGCTAAATCCTCAATCGACCTCATCCCCACCCCTTCTTCAGGGGCCCCAGAAATTGGATTGCCAAGAAAACAACCATTCCTTTCAAGAAAGAATGGACAAACTAAGAATAAAGTATCAGACACAAGATTAGGCTGGGAAAATATCAAAATCTACCTGATTTTACAGAGTTTCACTCTAGACTGAGCACTGTAACAGAATATGCTTTTCTCAGGCCTAAGTGAGACGTGCATCGCATATTTGCTTCTCAAGAAGAAGAGTTTCAAGGTTCAACGAACATAGATAATGACAAGGTGTAGCAATTTTGAAGTAACAAGAGCAACAGAATCTTTCAAACCAGAAGACTTCATGCAAAATTTACATCCCACAACTTGGATTAGACTATAACTATTAACTACATGCAGCAGCTAGATGATAGATTACAATCACACCTTCGTCTTCAGGGAGAATTGTTGCAGAAATATCCTCACATTCCAATCCCTCATTGATATTCTGCTAAAAGAAAATATAAATTATTTAAACATTGTACGAAATCAATAGCAGAACTTCAAAGACATTGTACAAAAGCAGTAGCAGAACTTCAGTTCCAGAAAAGGACCAGAAGAAGTACAGGACACTTGTTATCATCAGATATCAACTCAAACCATATCAAAGTGCTCAATTCTTTAACATCAAGAACATGGATGCTCATTAAACAGAACTATAACATTATCAAGAAGTGGGAAAATTAACAACACAGACGTACACTAACAAGCAATAACTAATATTGTGAAAAACAGATATAAGAATGAAAACAAACAATATAAACAACTTCCAAACAAAATTTCCAAATTGAAATAAAACTAGCAAAGGCAGGAAGCACGATACAAGTGCATAATAGAACATTATGGGATGCATACCCCAAATACATCAGGTAACAAGACTTGGATTAGATTAGTAGTAGTAAGTCAGGCTAATGTGCCCTGGATAATGAACATCTCGTGCCCTTTGGTAGCTTAAGTTATCATTTGACTGAGGGCCAAAGCAAAAAAAAAATGCTATCATCAGTCATCGGGTATTGGCACCCCAGATAAAACGAATATTTATCTGAACTACAGAAACTTTAAAGCTAAAATTTTATAGGAACTGAATGACTCTTAGTGATCTTTTCTATCATTAACAGCTCTAAAGAAAGTCTCACTAACAAGCCAAATACATCTAATGAACTCAACAAAAGACAAAGTTCACTGATTGTCCAAGCCAAAGACAAGCAAGTATTGATGTAATCACCTTCTCAGAGCCAGCAGAAGACCCCTTACTTGGACAGCCATCCCCATTGGGCAAACCACATCCCATCTCATCCAAGACCATATCATCACCAATCATTTCTCGCGATGTGCACATAACTTTATCATTGTTCAAAATCCTGATGTCGCTTTTAGTTCTCCTTCGAGGTGGTATGCACTTGATTCGGTCAACATTCGGTATTTCGGTTCTAGACACTGTTACAGCATTTGAATCGACAGGAACACTCATGTGATCTTCATCCATTGATGATGTACTGGATTTGATCTTAACTTTCACTGTTTTGTGTAAGCTGCCAACATTACCATGATGCTTAAGCCACGTAACTATTTTACCATTCAAGCCGGGGACTGCCAGATTTTCCTGTACAAACAAACCATCAGGTAAAAAAGTAACTAAAACTGAAAACTAGTTGAAATATAAGGAGATTGCTCAAAAACAGTACCAATTTACTCTGCTCATAGAATAAGAGATAAACCACACAAAGGTGACAACAAAGCAAGGCTTTATTCAGCTCTGATAGTACCCAGCTCATAAAGTGAACTAACCCCAGGAAAAAATTTGCAAGATAACAAGTCCCAAGAGAATTAAAGTTTACCTTGAGGACTGGGGCCAATGAATCAGGAGATACCCCAAATTCTTCAGCCAAATCTTTCATATCAACTTTCCCTTGATCAATTAACTGAAAAAAGAAACAAGCAAATAATAATTACATGTCTGCAGAAAAAATAAAAACCTCCACATAAAGACTTCAAATGATGAACAATACTCAGTACCTTCCTCACCATCATGTTGAGATTCATAGTTTCAGATACATCATCATCATCGGTGGCTTCCACTCCTGATGTACCATTATTAAAATGCTGCTGCAAATCAACCAATTCTGACTGAACTTCAGAATTTGACCTGTTATCTGACAATCCATCCACATGTAACACACCATTGTTCATCTTATCCGCATTCACACTCAAATCATCTATTTCGATATTGACAGCAACCTTATCCCCATTCCTTCTGCCAAATTTGTGAATTCTGTCAGCTGATGGCTTCACAGCCTGATTCTTTGAATCAGGACCAACAGGCACCAACATGTCTCCTGTGCACTGACCACTGGTGCCATTATCAACTTCTGAATGTTTTGAACAAAATGCTCGCAACTCAACCTGAAAGAAAGTCAATGGCACAAAAAAAGAGTAAAAATCACTTCAAATCAAATTTACACCATCAACAGATGAACATGATCAGACCTGACAGAAATATGAAAATACCCCCCCCCCCTTTTAATTTAAATAGATGAAAGAATAAACATACTTCATCACATCCACGTCTTCCCCAAATCTCCATTCTGTGCTTTGCCTCTCTAGCACATAAAGGATGGAAAGAAGTTCTACAAGCTCCTATTAAACACAATTGAGAACAGTCAATAAAATTTGGATGCAATTCAATAAACATGTCAGAGGTGAAACTTCCAACAGCAAAGCACAATCAAACACAGGCATACACAGAAGGGGAGAGCCAAGTCAAAGGATCGATGCCCAAATGTAAGTCAAATAGGATGTACAAATCAAGAGAATTTTGCAACAGCACCAAGTAAACAAACATGAAAGTTGAAAACCCAAACTAAATAAACAAAGTTCCAGTTGGAAGCCGCACCTATAACTGAAGTGAGTCAACAAAATGATACATGAACAGAGCTCGATGAAGATATAACTCTATAATATACAATGGCCCTCAAGCCAACATCTTGCCTCCTAAAGGAACAACTCACCCCAGCAGAATGGGTCCCCCACCAAAGGAAAACCAAGTCAAACCAGCCTCTACTACAAGCTATTCAGTAGCAAGTTTACATTAGAGGCAAGAAGTTGTCAACTAGTCCATAATCCCACATTCAAATGATGCAGTGGGCATTAATAGGGAAAAACTATGGCTTCCAGAAGATTAAAGAAAAGGTCATGAGTAAAATAATCTGGATCAAGTTTTCTAATTGTCATAAGAAGCCTCCTCGTGTACTTCAGTGTGAAAGTACATTTCTCCAGTTTGTCAGCATTGTGTATTATATTACATTCTACTCCATTTAGTAACCATTCCTACTGGCTCTTTTTTTTTTTTTTTGAGGTCGTGCAGTGAAGAAAACTCACAGAATTTTAATTTAATTCTAGCCATATCATGACTAATTGTGCTCAAAACTTAATTTTGATGTGTCAGGTTAGAGACGAATGAATGACTGTTTATAAACTGCGAAAGTTTGGTTTAATTTTAAATATATCTTATATAATTGTACCCAAAACGTAGTTTTGATGTGTCATGTTAGAGAAGAATGAACGACTACATTTATAAACTACAACAGTGAATGCCATAGAATAAGTATTTAGTATATCATTCGAATTATCACTTCTTATTTCATTTCACGAGGTTCCTTTGCCCATATTTGAGTTCATTAGAGCTTGATGTTTCATTCCTTTGAGAAAGTTAGCAACCCCCTGCCCCCAAAAAAAGCTATGCTTTTCTCATCTTAATACTTAATATAGATTTCCCACTGTTCTCAATTCTGTTCTCATCAGTCCATTCAACACCATATGGTTTTGAAGACCTTGGCTGATATACCATTAACTCGCATTCTCAAGTTGTAGATGTTAAATGCTCAAATCACAGTGCAGAAAGCAATTCTTACTAGCCAACATACTCAGGAAAGCCTGATGCCACTCTGCCAACATTCTTTCTTCCTACATATAAAAACAATTCCTACCAACCATCACACGTGATACCAACAATATTTCATAACTCTTTTACACATCATAGTCCTACTAGACCCTGATATGCTACTTTTCTGTTGCCTCTATTGAGAAACTATCTACCTCTAAGTCATCCAGCATCATCACAATTCTTTCAGAACTGTGAATCATAAACTACAATTAGAATACTTGGCCCATATCATAGAGAGACAATCTGTGCAGAACAGAACAACAAGACTACCAGCTCTCACTGCTTTACCTACTACCCCTAAAGAATGAAATTTACCCCAGTATGCAATAACAAAATCAGATAACTATAGCACCTTTTCTTTTGTTTGGGCTTTGGGTGGGGGGGGGGGGGGGCAATCTGCTTCATAGACTGCACAGATCAAATATCTCAAGTCTTCAGATTATAGCTTGGGATTGCTAAGCCTTCTTTAAAACTACTATGGTGTTTGATTTCCTCTGCACATAGAGAAAGTGCCTTTGAGGCATAGGTAAACCTCCCTAACTAGATAAATTACAGCAGCCATGGTAATAAGACACATAGTGCACCAGATTGAGGTAGGCCTGCAAGTGCTGCTATGCTGTATAAGTGTAAGTGTAATTGTATGTATATTCACTCACAGCTTACACTTTTGCAAATTTAAACATTTAAAGTACAAAAGAAGCACAATAATAAACATTTCTAGCAAAAAAAAAAAGTGCAAACAAATGCATCAAAGATTAAAAGTACAAACTACAATTCCATAACAAAAAACAAATGCATATCTACAAGAAAGTGAACAACCAATATACCCAACTTTGAAGGTTCCAAGCAGCCAAAGCATTCAAAAATGCATCAAAATTAAAATACTACTCATCCTCATCAATTAAGTCGAGAAACATTAAGGATTTACCATAGTTATTATCAAGTAATATAGACTTCTAATCCCTTAAAAGTCGCAAACTAATTAGACTATTTACTAATAAATGATAAGGAAAAGAAAAAAACAATGGCTTTAAGAAAATCAGAGTGGGAAAAAGGGAAGGAAAAGAATTAAAAGGTTTCTCTTTTGCACTTCTGAGCATTGGTTAGATTTGTGCACTTTGCTGTGCTTCATATTGGTCACTAGTTTCAGATAATAAAAACCACAGGGGGTGTTATTTACCTCACTTCCATACAGCATGAGATCATAAGCTCGCAAAACATTTTTAAGGTTAAAACAACTTCTAATACAGGACATGCATTATAAGGCAATAGCTCAATATAAGATTCTCACATTCACCTAACTTACTGGATTAGTTTATCCACAGAATACAACCTGACTATTTTTTCAGTTGCACCATATCGAACTAATTCAAGCTGTCATCTGTCTTAATTAACCTTTAACAAAATGATAATAACTTGCTCTTTTCAGCCAAAATGATTTTTGTGAGCACATTGAGACATTGGGGATTTGATGTTATTCTTTCTATTACATGTGTTATTTTGTGATGCAAACGGGGGCAAAAAAGTGCAATTTACTGAATAGATAGCAGAGTTCTAAAATATCAGAGAGATACTGCCGCAATCACATGCCAAAATACTAATTCTGCAAAGAATATTTGTTTGGAACATCATAATAGTTGAAAAAGTTAAAACCACCCACCACCTGTCTTGTGCAATTACAACCATGCGTGTGCTATAGAAGCCCTTATCCTTTTTTTCCTTCTTAGAAGCCTTTATTTTATGCCAAAAATAAAAAAAAATATCAAGCATATCGTCAAGGAAAAAAGAATCTTTAGGACCTTTCACTGTAATAGCAACTTAAACATGTGCAACTTATTTATCTTGTGGCCTAACATCAATCCAGTACAAAAATGATCTCCTATGAAAATATACCCAGCTTATTTCGTATCAACAAATATATCAGAAGTCGTATTTAAAAAATATACATATAGGAAACCTTAAATTAGCCCAAGCTTGCATCTTTGGGGCCTTATGGAAGCAAGGAACAGACACTTCCGTGGAATATACTGAACATAAGGCAGTTTTCGACACAAGTTGCTCATGCACCAACAAGAATGATCCAAGCATTTTTTTTTTAATTTGGACAGAAATTAATAACAACTTCAATATCATACTTTATATAGTAACATTGATCAGGAATGCCATTTGGTAGTGGTTATATACTAATAAGTTCTCAAAAGTTAAATTACCCTACCATCAAATTCTTTTTCAAGTCCAAAACAAAAAAGAACATCAAAATCTGTTAAAAATAATGGTTGTTAACAACAATTAAACAAGCATATAAGAAGAAAAGAAGAGAAAATCAAGAAATGACACATCAAAATATGCACTCACTGAACAACACAATAATAGAAAACAAAAATTTTTGAATTTTGAATCTCTACACTGTTTTGAATATTTTGCTTTTGACAAATTCGACTACCTTTTGCATGTAAGTTCCTCGTACCATTAATTAATCTAGCAAGTGAAAAAGACCAGGATCCTCACAGATATCAAAGGTCCACATACAGTACATCACTTGTACATCAATAGCTCAATGGACTCCAAGAAAGGAAAGGCAAAACTGAAATTCACAAGGGACAATATGAATACATGAAACAATTTATAATGAAAACCCAGCCCTTTATCAACATTTGTTCTCTTCCTTCCACATGAATGATGAGAAAAAGAAAATCACACAAGAAATTTCAGCATTTGACATATAGCAAGACTACAGCACAAAAATTGTCCATAATCAATTTTGTATACCACATTCACAAGAGGAATCAATTTAATTTAGTTAATCAAGGAAAAAAGCTCCTAGAGATCTTCCTCCTGTGTTAATTACAGCTAACTCAACCTTCAGCTTACTTGTTATCAAACTTAAAATGCACGCTTGTATTGCTTCTCTTTCTTTTTGGATAATAAACCAACTAACAACAATATGCTATTCTCAGGTACACTGATTGCAACAATTTCCTAGAAAGTTATGAAATCTCTATTTCACACTCTTGACAACACAGCATCTAAATCGTCAATAACTGAATGGCTGTCTATAAACCTTATAGCTCTCAAAACAGTCTATAAAAGCTCAATAAAAAATTGGGGACAAAAGAGTACTCTAGCTGAAAGAGGAAAATATGATTTTATCAACTAAATTTGCTGAGCAATTGCAGGATCTTCAGGGAGAAAAGCGCCCTTCTTCCTTTTTCTCAGAAGAGCTAGCAGGTACAAATTCAATAGAATTATACTTTTGGGACAAAAGGTTATGTAACATTTAAAGATCCTTGGTGATAAAGAAGATGGCATACAGACCAATATACATGCATGTATAACCCTCTCCAACCCCCCCCCCCCAAAAAAAAAAGAAAAACAGAACAAAGATGGTGCTAAAAAATACTTTGTGACAACCACAAACAAGAGCAACATCACCAGACAAGCAGTTAATCAACCATTTAACATCCATCAATCCAAGATGAACAAGGGAATAATCATCAGGGAGTAATCATCAAGAAAATGATCTACAGGTAATAATCATCAAGAAAACAATCTACTTGAGTCACTGTAACTACCCAAAAAAAAAACTACACTCCATTTGCATGATATATTTCAAGCCAAACGTGCAATAAAAAGACAAATTGAGCACTAGCCAAGATATCTATATATATATAAAAGGGTTTTCACCATTTTATCAGACCATATAACCCAGAGCTCCACAGTGTAGGAAGTACATATAAGCAAGCACTTATAATCAAACTGTCCTCGCAATCTGGTACATTCGTATTAGTTCAACTTACACGGCATCCCTTAGCACTCAGAAAATATATATATATATATATATATATATATATATATATATATATATATATATATAACCTTCAGTTTGTTGTACCATCCAATAAAGAGAATAATCAATAGAATGTACTATAAGCAAGCAACAATACATACCATAGCTGCAACGTACACAGGCACCAAACTTCACCTTGCAAAGATAACAAACTAGCTTTCTCTGAGTATCATTTATACCATCAATATTCATTATCGGCTCCATCGTCCTAATATTCTCCACATAAACCTCAGGCATCCACTGGCAACAAAACAAATGAGCATATTCCACCTGCAGACCCTGATTTTCTGTCTTTTGAGCATGCTTCAGTGCACCACCCTGCTTGGGACAAAGCAAGCATGGTCTGTCACCACTCTGACCATCTTTCTTCTGTTTACACCAAGAACACAACCAAGTCCCATCCACATCATCCTGCATCCCATAGCATCTTTGATGAACAGCAACACCACAAGAGCTGCAAATGATCAACCGGTTCAGCTGGTCACCCATGTCACCTTTACTACAGTAGTGACACAAAGAAGAAAAACCTTCCACAGGATGACAAACAAGAACTTTCTCCAACCCTGAATCCCCACCCAAGAGCTTCCGTTTCTTCGAAGGCCGCTCTGAAGTCAAATAGATCTTACTTCTAGAACCTAATAACCATTCCAAACCATTTGAACCGGTATCAAACTTAAAACCATTATCCTTCTTACTTTTCTCTCCTCCTCCTTCTCCTCCTCCTTCTTCTTCTTCTTCTTCTCCTCCTCCTCCTCCTCCTACTTCTTCATCTTCTTCCTCTGCCTTACCTGCTTCATTTCCTTCTCCTACAATGTCCACATCCATAAGCTGCAGCTCATTTTTGTTCTTAATTCCACCATCCTCCTCCCTTCCAGTTTCTTTAATGTCACAATCTTCATCCCTTATAGGAAGCCGTCCATCAGAACCCCCACTACTTTGGACGCTGGCAATCTCTACATTGTACATATCACCTATGCTGCACAAATTGCAAACATTCCCCTCATTGTCCAATGCAGGTATGGAAAAGCACTTATCACTATTTGACAAACCCAGAGACGAGACCTCACAGAGCTTATCTATATCCTCCACGGCCAAATCACGAAAGTACTCCTCCGTTTCCACCCAAATATTTGTACCACGAGCCTTTTCAGGCCGCGCTTTATGCTCCGTGCCTGAATGCGACCGCTTATGCCTCTTCCTACTATCAGAATGCTTTGACAACAACTGCGCCAACGCACTTGGCAGGAAAGTAGTGGAAGCCACACTAGCACTAGCACTAGCACTGATAGAAGGAGTCTGAGTAGAACCAACATCGTCCCCGTCAAAAGGGCCCCGCAGGCAAAGCGCTTTGCGAGCCTGGCTGAAGAAATCCATTGACGAAAAGGAGTTCCTCAGTGGCGGTGTCAAGGGTGCCCCAAGTTCCTCAGGGCTCAAGGGCTTATCCGTAATTTCAACCGAGATAGGTGCCTTAACTGAAACAGGACAAGGTTTCCCTTCGTTGCCCATATTCAACTTCCTCCTCCGCTGCCCTCCTCCCCCTCCTCCTCCTCCTGCTCCACCTCCGCCGCCTCCTCCAGTCATTGCCTCCACCAACCACTTCCAACACCACGCTTGCAGCATTCCATCACCCTCCTCGTCCTCCTCCTCTTCCCCTTCCTCCTTCTCCTAACCTCCTTGCAAACCCTAACCCTAACCCCTATCCTAATCCACCTCCTCCAAAATTCTCCCAAAAAAACTCCAAAATTCCGACTCAATTATCAAATTATCGTTCAATCCCACTCCTAGCTATATACCCTGTCCGAGTTTCGTCCCAAAGAGAGTCAGAAATTTAGCGTGCCCGTGCAGATTAAGGGTGTCGCGGCTAGGGTTAGGGTTTTTTTGGGGAGTAAAATACAATTTCGTTGTTTCTTTTGGATCCCTTTTTTTTTTCACACTACTTCGCTTTCGAAAGAGTCGCGTTTTCTGGAGGCAAGACAAGGGCGATTCGGTTTTTGTGAGAGAGAGACAGAGAGAGAGATTTATGTAATAAGATTTTTTTTTAATACATATTTTTGAGGGTGTAGAGAAGTGACGTGCTACAATGGAGCAATTAAAATAAGAAGGAATATAATAAGGTGGGGACGTGGCAAGGAATCAGAATCTTGGTTTTTTATTTTGACGCCACCGTCTATTGTCAAACATGGGTCTCTAATAGGCGCATGTATGATCTGAAGTCAGATTTGGGCCTTTGAATTGAATTCAACTTTGCAGTGAACAGCTAGGAATGGAATAGGAATAGAATCTCTTTAACAGCTGAAATATATTGTGATCTAATAACGGTTGATTAGAACATATGATTTATTTGAAATTTATTCTCTAATTTAATAGTTTTAGCACTATATTGTTTTGTACTATTAATATTTGGCATATTTTTTAAATTAATTAAAATTTTATTTTATTAGATAAATTTTTTATGAAAGTACCCTATAGCTTGCATCTTTTTAACAAAATAATCTACCCATTTTTAACGGCGTGAAGTCTATTCATTCAAAAGTGGATATCAAACTTTATTGACACTTGAACGATTTGAGCAATGTGACGTAGAAAAGTAATAATATTTGGTACTCAATAGTTGCAATTAATGGTTTAGGGTCAAATCTAAATAGAGGAATTGGGTGCAAATTGAATTAATTGCTTGCTAACTTGTACCCACTTGAATAGCATAAGGTATGTAGAAATCAATGTATCCTTATATTGTAATGGTGAGAGTTCCACCTACTCAAAGTGGATGGTCTCAAATGCTTTCCTGGGGATTTTTTTTATTTGTTTAGGCAAAAAAATCTTTTGTCTTTGATTTATATTATGTCAGTCATTCAGTATATTTAATACTATTATATCAATATTATACCAGCTAAATAATTGATCGCTATTCTTCCTCTTGAGAGGAGACCTAACCCAAGGTTATTAAGTTCTATTGAGATACTTTACAGTGTTACATAAGTCAACATTCAATAGGAATATGATGTACTTGAATTGAATTTTCTAAGTCATACATGTCCGAATGTTATGTTATGACCCGATTCCAGAATGAAGAAAAGAATTGAGGTGGGGTTTAGGGAAGAGAGAAAAGTCAGAAATTAGGGAGAATGAGAAAGGCTTATTGATTTCATCTTCCAGAATGAATCCGTAGTACACAGGAGTAGCTTATTTATCCAGCTTCTAGTCACTTCCTCTAACAGAATAACTACTTGCTACTCTAGTCGGTTGAGCTGTAACTTCTCCAACTATCTCTAGCACATGGCTATGATATGAGAATACCGCCAAAACATAGCACTAATGGATTTATTAAACAAGGCGTAACATTGCCCCCCCTTAAGAATCCTAGTCCCTAGGATTAAAATCTGGGAATTGTCCCTTGAGCACCGTCCAATCTTCCCACGTTGCTTCTGCAGGAGACATGTTCACCCAATGCACCAGTACTTGAGTGACTGCAGAATTTCCCCTCTTTATCATTCTTCTATCCAAGATGGCTTGAGGGGCCACCTTCACAGTGCCATCATCCGTAACTTGAGGCAAACTACCACTCACGGATACACCCGTAGCAGTCCTTTCCAACATAGACACATGGAATACCGGATGAATGAGAGCATCTGCTGGTAACTCCAGTTTGTAAGCTGCCGGTCCAATCTTCTGTAAAATTTTAAAAGGCCCATAGTATTTGGATGAAAGCTTCAGATTTCTTCTAAGTGCTATAGAGCTTTGTCTGTATGGTTGAAGCTTCAAGTACACCTCATCTCCTACTTCAAAACTTCTCTCCACCCTATGCTTATCTGCATTCTGCTTCATCCTATTCTGAGCTACCTCCAGATTTTCCTTTAACAGTCTATCCTAATCTTGTCTTCCCTTCACCCAGTTTGCAGCAATTGAGGGGTTTTCTGCAGATGGCAACAAGCTAATTTGAGGGGGAGGATAACCATAAAGAGCCATGAAAGGAGTCATCTGTAAAGCTGAGTGGTAATTGGTGTTATACCACCACTCAGCTGCAGTCAACCATTGTCTCCATTTGGTGGGCTGCTGGAAGGTCATGCATCTTAGATAGGTCTCTAAGCACCTATTCAATCTTTCTGTCTGTCCATCAGATTGTGGATGGTAAGCAGATGATAAGCATAACTCGGTACCCACTTTTGAGAATAAGTCCAAAAAGCACTGGTAAAAACCTTGTCTCTATCTGAGACTATGCTAAGAGGTAGGCCATGTAGTCTGTAAACATGATCAAAGAACAGCTGAGCTACATCTTGAGCTGTGTAATTGCTAGTAAGGAATATGAAATGTCCATATTTGGTGAATCTGTCAATGACCACCAGAATGGTATCATGCCCCTTAGATTTGGGAAGTCCTTCTATAAAATCTAGGGAAATATGCTGCCACGCTTGTTCAGGTATTAGTAAGGGTTTTAGTAGTCCCGGATATTTTCCTGACTCTGCTTTACTCTTTTTACAAGTATCACAGGCCTGCACCATTTGTTCCACATCTCTTTTCATTCCTGGCCAGTAAAAATACAGCTTCATTCTATGATACGTGCCACTATTACTGGAATGACCACCAACTGGAGAATCATGCATGCATTCCATCAACTTTCTCCTCAGATCAGTAGCATTCCCCACAAAAATTCTACCCTTGAACTTGATGATACCATGCTCATAAGTATAATCTGTCGAAGAGACTCCATTAGTGGACAGATTTAGCAATAGTTCCTTAGCTTTAGCATCTCTATTGTAGCTCTGAGTAACTTCCTGGAGCCATGCATGCCTTACTACTGATATTGCATTGGATTCAATTTGCTCATTTTCACCCCTTCTTGACAAGGCATCAGCAACAATATTGTCCCTTCCCCTCCTGTACTGAATCTCATAATCCATTCCCGTCAGTTTAGAGAGCCATTTCTGTTGTAAGGGAGTAGTGATTCTTTGGTCTAGCAGATATTTGAGACTTTCATGGTCCGTCTTAATGATAAAATGTGCTCCCATCAAATAATGCCTCCACTTGGTCACTGCAACAATTAGGGACAGTAACTCCTTCTCATATATTGACATCCCAAGATTTTTATTTGCTAGTACCTGACTCATATATGCTATTGGTCTTCCTTGTTGCATCAACACAGCTCCTAGAGCTTTTTGGCTGGCATCAGTCTCTAGGATGAAAGGTTTAGTAAAGTCCGGTAATGCTAATACAGGGGTAGAACTCATGGCACGTTTCAACTGGCAGAAAGCATTCTCAGCTTCGGTACTCCACTCAAAGGAATCTTTCTTTAACAAATCAGTCAAAGGTTTAGCTATCAACCCATAGCCCTTAACAAACCTTCGATAATACCCGGTCAACCCAAGAAAACCCCTTAATGCTTTGACAGAATCAGGTCGTGGCCAGGATACCATGCTTTCTACCTTTGCAGAATCAGTTACTACTGTAGACACCAAATTTTTGGTGTAATTTCATTTTTAGTTTTTTTATTTGTCGAGTTCATTTTTAGTTTTTAGTTTCCAGTTTTATTTTTATTTTTAAGTTTTATCATAGAATTTGGAGAAAAGGAAAAAAAGCATTCAAGAAAAATATGATTTAGTCGTTTGTAGTTTAAATTCAATGCTTTCTTAAAAGAAAAAAAAAAAAAAGAAAAAGAGGAAAAGAAAGAAAAATCATAAAAAAGAGAAAAAGGGAAATTCGTTCACAAAAATATGTTTATTTCTTTAAATTCAACCTTTTTGCACTTTAGTTATTCTTATTAAGTTATTTTGAAAAAGAAAAAAGGAAAAATGAAGAAAATTTGAAAAATGGACATTTTTGTGGTTTTTATTTATTTAGTTTTTTTTTTATTTATTTGTTTTCATTCTTATTATTATTACATGGTTTTGTCGTTTTGTTATTCTTATTATTATTTATATTCTGTATTTATTAAGTTGTAAAAAAAAAAAAAAAAAAAAAAGCTACGTGCATGCAAGCTGCATTTTCGCAGCTTGCAAAGGAACTTTGAGGCAGCTCCTTAGCTGCAAATACAGAGGGAGTTTGTTAAGGGTTTAGGAGGGGGTTCTTGGTATAAATAGAAAAAGAAACAGCAGCCGCAAGAGGGGAGTAAAGGGCGATAGAAAAAACAGCGTAGGAAAGAAGGAGAGAGGGAGAGACAAACAAAAAACAGCTAAGAAAAGGCCGAGAGAAAGAGAACGGCTGTGAGAAAAATCTGAAGGCTTTTAACGGCTGGGGTTTGGTGAGTAGGCTGGAGGGTTTTTCAGAAAAAGAGAGGACACGGCGTAGAGAAAACCAGAAAGGCTAGGTAGCGGCTAGGTTTTGAGCGGGGAGAAAAGGGCCGAGACCGAGGGAGAGCAAGGAGAGTTCTTGGGAGAGCAAGCTGACGGCAGCAAACTAGGAAAGAAATCTGGGCAAGAAACCTACGGGCAAGAGAGTAGGAGAGCCGTGGGATGAAGGGTTGGTGAAGGTGTTGGGCATTTGGGGCCGTAGCCGCAAGGGGGAGGTTTTGGGGGTTTTGTTTAGAAGTTGACGGCTAAGGAAAGACGGGGAAAGCAAGAGAGAGCTAGGACGGCGAAGGTAGAAATAGACCAGCGAGAAGATGTTGACGGGGGGGATTCTAAAAAAGCTAGAAAACAAGAGAGGAGAGCAGCGTGAGGAAGATAGAGAGGAACGGCAAAAGAAGAAACAACCCAGAGTGAGCAAGAGCGAGAAAGAAGCAGCGAAAATCTGGAATCCAAAAGGGGCGATTGCGGCAATTCGTTCAAGGAGTTTTCTGCCCAGATTTGGGCCCAAAAAGCTTGGTCAGGTAGAGTTGCAGGAAGCTACGGCAGTGAGAAGAAAAGGAGGCTGAATCGAGGGAGATTGGTGGCTGGAAAAGAAAGGAGTGAATTTTACAGAAAATCTGGTCACCAAGCTGACTTTTCAGTCATGTTGTGACCCAGATTTCTCTCCCAATATACCTACTTTCGAGGAGATTTGTGTTGATTCCTCATCTACAATACTCAGGGAGGAAGTTTTGTGTTGATCTGTACCGGGAAAAACTGCTGCGGCATCACCAAATTCGAGGCCAAGCATACTGTCCTCGGCTTTTTGAGAGCCGCAACCTGGGTTTCATATTGGGTGGAACTTTCGCATCTTCCTACAGATTTCAGTTGCAGTTTCAACTTCATAAGGAGGTGCAGGTAACCATAGCTCCCTTCCTAGCTTGATTTGACATGTTTTGCACGAAGAACAAAACCTGTCTGATGTCAACTTTGAATTTTTCTTTCCTTTCCTTGCTGCGGTGTTTCCATTGCTGTTTGGATCTCTTTTGTTGGACATTTGGGATTATGTTGATGTTTCGTGTTTGCTGAAACAATAGTTTTTCTTTTGGGGTTTGCGATGCTTTGGTGTTGAATAAGTGTTTGTAAGTGTTCAAAGCAGCAAAAACAGGAATTCGGTTGCATCTTAGAACTCGGTTGCTGAAGCTTTGTTGTGGCTGAGTTTGGGGTTTTGGATACTTAATTAAGCTTTTTGATTTTCAATGTTTGTTGTTTATCACTTGGGTTGAGGCAGTCACAACAGCTAGTTGCCAAAGGGTGTGTGTTTCTTTCTTTTGTTTGAACTATGGTATGGTAGAAAGCTTCATCAGCCGCCCAGAATTCTTTTAGCAGGAAATTCATCTGTGTTCTTGTTTTTTGCATGAAATATCCGACGCTTCTGATTTTTCATCTCCTTGTATGCATGATAAACTTGATAAGAACTTGAGTTTGGATTTGTGATTTGAAATGATTGTGTGAATCTGCCATGTGAAGTGCTGAATCTCTAAAGCATTAATTGCTGAAGTTCGAAACTCTTTTCGCGCAAAAATTTTCCAGAACTTGCATATTCACTTGCTAAGTTTCTAATTTTTTTGGATGTTAAAGTTATGCATTCGGTTGATCGTTTTAAAGTTGCTGCGCTTGATGAAAATTTGGATTGGATTTGGGCATGTGAATTGGCAGTATACGTCTAAAAATCAGAATTGCAGAAAGCTTTAGCTGCAGAAATTTCCTTCTACGTAATTTGCATGCATGTTAACAAAAGAAAATTGCACTTTGACCCCTTGGCTTCTAACTAATGCCACTAGGACCCAATCAATTGAATAATTTCATCAATTTGGTCCTTGACAATTTTAATTCTACAACTTCATTGCTTGTTTGTTTTAATTAATTACTATGCTCTGCTTCAATTGCATTTAATTCATGACTTTAGGGGCTTTATGACCAAGTGAGCCTGTATTTGCCTATTTTTTTTTTAATTTTTCCAAATAAATTGGTACCTTGACCATTTCTTTTATTTTGGAGGATAAATAAGTGATTTCACTCCACTTAAGGCATCAACGCAAGGGAGGTAACTTCTACATTCTTGAGTTTATTTTTCCTACGTGCTCCTACGTGCTATGTGAATATGCCTGTCTACTTCGCTTTCCTTACCTCCCTGCGTGCATTTACTTGCTTTTTACTTTTATTTAAGTTTTTATGGGGTATGTGTACACCTCTTGGCTTGTAATAGATAGTGCTCGGAGAGCATCTGGTCCATTCACCCTTTCCCTTTTATGCTTTTATGGGGTATGTGTACACCTCTTGGCTTGTAATAGATAGTGCTCGGAGAGCATCTGGTCCATTTCCCCTTCCCCTTGGTTGCTTGTTTTTGTTGCTACATGTTTAATCGCTTTATTAGGCTCTTGCATCTAGTTGAGCATGCTAAGTGCTACGTGCTACGTGTTTACGAGCGTTTTGGCATGTCTACTTGCTTCCATAGCCTGAATGAATGGAATGGATGAATGTACGTTTCCGCTAGTCCAACGCTAGTCGGAATTCATAGAATGGGCTAGTCCAACGCTAGACCCTTAGGGATTTCCCCTCATTAGCATATCATTTGCTTGTTCACCACATATCACGCATTTTCCTTAGTTTTATCATTTGGCATGATCCTCGAACCCGTTTTCCCTCCATTTTAGGATTTTTGCATTTCATGCTAGTTATAGGGTCCATTTGCTTGAGTGTCCCCTTCTGATAAGGGAAACGAGCGAGTGTGGCTACTCGATAGCCTTAGCACGCTAGTTTTGCCTTCTAATTAAAGGGAAAATCGAAGTCGAAAAGTTAGGAGTCATTCCCATACCCGACCTGATGCATTCCCTTAGGTTCATTCATTCTCATTTATCACTTACTCATTCTTTTCAATTCACATTTTCCTTTCCTTATTGTTCATTTTGATTTCTACTTCACAAAATTGCACTTAATTACACCTATATGCACTTATCACTATATTTCATACACTTGCACACAAACACTTGGAATTTTCATACGATTGCACACGTGCACCTTTTCATACACTTGCACACAAACACTTGGATTTTTAATTTCTTTCATACACTTTCACACTTGCACACGTGAGTCTCATTTGCATTAACCGACCTCTATGGGGTTTTCCTTTGTTGGCCGCCACAATTCATGTGGTTTGGGACCAAAAGCCTCACGAGAGACATCGTAGAATTTAGGATTGCATTTTTCTTTCCGTTTTGCATTCATATAGTCATATCCAACGTGCGAACATATATTGGGTAGAAAATTAGGAAAGGTAAGGTTAAGTCGCGCAACTAGCCTTGGTTAGGTCAGAGGGGTGCCTTGGATTCTATCCTTGCCTTCCCCTTTGTCAAACGTGACCCCCGAACCTTTTTCTTTGGCTTACGTGGACTAGGAGTCGTTTTAAAAAGGATTTTACTACTTTGTCTTTAAAAAACACTTTTTGGGTGACTTGGTACACCCCAAATCTATACCAAGTGGCGACTCCGTTTTCATATTTAAAAAACCCTTTTTAAGATTTCATTTGGCCAAATCGTCGCTTTCCAAAGTCCCATGGCCTTTTTACTTTTCATTTTGCACACGTTCACACCACACTTCACGCACACATCACTCACACATTCACATCACATTCAAAAAGTGGGGCGCGACAGTTGGCGACTCCACTGGGGACTTCCTAAGTGGGTCCAAGCATTTGACTTAGCCATTCATTTCCTTTTTCTACCCTTTTTATGCATTGCATTTGGATATTAGGCTTGCATTTTCCATTTTTAGGGCCATTTGCCTCGCGCGCGTATCCAACTATTCCCTCACTCACGTATGTGTGATTGGTTGATTGGATGTTGTTTACTTGTTTATCTCGCGCTTGCATTGCATTTGGGAGGGGGCGTGTCACCTTTAGAGCCTCACGTTGGTTCTCAACCCCTTCCCTCAAAATAGGGGAGCACTTCATACGTGCACGTTTACTTGCTTTTATCCCATTTTATTTTGTTTTTCGTGGGCGTTTCCCACACCGCCTTGTAGGATTAGGATCGATTGCCTTGGGTAGGCGGCTGGTGTGCTCTGCGCCCATAGCGCTACCTAAGGGATCACTCGAGCCACCGATCAAAGGCCTTGGGAGTGATGACCCTTTGCCTTTAGGTCTGAAGGCTTGGGAGCCGAAGCTTTATCGAGTCTAGGCATTAGTGAACCCCAGCCTCATGCATCCATGTTAGCATTTTCCTAGGTGAAAGTCAGCCTCACCCTATTTTAAGCACATTAGGCACGAGGGAAGGGGTTCCACCCCTTTTACCTGTTTTATTGTATTTCTTTTTCTTAATTGCTCCCAATGTGTTATGTGTACTATCAATTGCACTAACCATTTCCTTGTTTTCTTGGATTGCATTCATGTGCCTTAGCAATAAGAGGCCTCTTTGGCACTCTTTTAGTGACTTACCCACTAGATAGCTCACATGTTTAAATTTCAGTCTTTGCACTTACTTTTCAATAAGTACATTTCATTTTAGACCTTTTCCCCCCGTTGCATTATTTATATCCTTTAGGCCATGTTTGTCACATGTTTATATCGCTTTAATAAAATGGCATCATGCATAAACCCTAGAAAGGGAATGCTGTCGCGCCCCACTTTTCGATGAGTGTGAATGTGTGATGTGTGTTGTGTGTGAGTGTGTGTGATATACATGTGAACGTGTGCGGAATGAAAAGTAAAAGGCCATGGGACTTAGAATGCGACGATTTGGCCAAGTGAAGTTCAAAAGGGTTTTTTGTATCAAAAATGGAGTCGCCACTTGGTATAGAGTTAGGGTGTACCAAGTCACCCAAAAATGATTTTTGTTTTTGAATAAAAAAAGTAAATAAACCCTTTTTGAGAACTTTTGGGTCTGCGCAACCAAAAGAGGGATCGGGGGTCACATTTGACGAAGGGGAAGGCAAGGATAAAAATCCAAGGCACCCCTTCGATCTAGGCAAGGCTAGTTGCGTGACTTATACCAATTTTCCTAATTTTTCTACCCAATGTATGTTCGCACGTTGGATATGACTATATGAATGCAAAACGGAAAGGAAAATGCGATCCTAAATTCTACGATGTCTCTCGTGAGGCTTTTGGTCCCAAACCACATGAATTGTGGCGGCCAACAAAGGAAAACCTCATAGAGGTCGATTAATGCAAATGAGACTCAAGTGTGCAAGTGTGAAAGTGCATGAAAGAAATTAAAAATCCAAGTGTTTGTGTGCAAGTGTATGAAAAGGTGCACGTGTGCAATTGTATGAAAATTCCAAGTGTTTGTGTGCAAGTGTATGAAATATAGTGATAAGTACATATAGGTGTAATTAAGTGCAATTTTGTGAAGTAGAAATCAAAGTGAACAATAAGGAAAGGAAAATGTGAATTGAAAAGAATGAGTAAGTGATAAATGAGAATGAGTGAACCTAAGGGAATGCACCAGGTCGGGTATGGGAATGACTCCTAACTTTTCCGACTTCGATTTTCCCTTTGATTAGAAGGCGAAACTAGCGTGCTAAGGCTATCGAATAGCCACACTCGCTCGTTTCCCTTATCAGAAGGGGACTCTCAAGCAAAATGAACCCTACAACTATCATGATATGCAAAAATCCTAAAATGAAGGGAAGGGGGGTTCGAGGAGCATGCCAAGTGATAAAACTAAGAAAAATGCATGATATGTGGTGAACAAGCAAATGATATGCTAATGAGGGGAAATCCCTAAGGGTCTAGCGTTGGACTAGCCCATTCTATGAATTCCGACTAGCGTTGGACTAGCGGAAACGTACATTCATCCATTCCATTCATTCATGGCTATGAAAGCAAGTAGACATGCCAAAATACTCGTAAACACGTAGCACGTAGCACTTAGCATGCCCGACTAGATGCAAGAGCCTACTAAAGCAATTAAACATGTAGCAACAAAAGCAAGCAACCAAGGGGAAGGGGAAATGGACCGGATGCTCTCCGAGCACTATCTATTACAAGCCAAGAGGTGTACACATACCCCATAAAAGCATAAAGGGGAAGGGGAAATGGACCAGATGCTCTCTGAGCCCTATCTATTACAAGCCAAGAGGTGTACACATACCCCATAAAACTTAAATAAAAGTAAAGAGCAAGTAAATGCATGCAAGGAAGTAAGGAAAGCGAAGTAGACAGGCATATTCACATAACACGTAGGAGCACGTAAGAAAAAATGAAGTGCAAAGAAGGGATTAGGGTGTACCTCCCTTGAAATGGAAATCGAGTAAATGAGATATTAGCTTCAAAACAATAAAAAGGTCAAGGCACCAATTTATTTGGCAAATAATCACAAAGGATAAAAAAATAAGCATGAATTGCATCAATTGAATCATGTCAACAACCCACATTTAAGAAGTCAAAAGAAGAAGGGACTTAATTGCAAAAATGAACAAAGTTTTGGGGTCAAAATTAAAGACAAATAAAGTTCCGGGACCTAATTGAAATTAAATTAAGGACCGAATTGAAAGAAGTTGAAAATGTCCAGGGCCACAATACAGTTAAGGAGAAATTTAGGGACTGATTTGCAAAAACATTTTCTGGTTTCTTAATGGACCAAAACATTGGGCCATTTCCTTTATTTGCTTGGACCAAAAACTTCCCAGCCCAATGGGAAACCCAAGGTAAGAGAAGTAGGCCAATCTGCTATTTTGGCCCCAAAAAATTAACCAACAAAACCGATGGGCCTCTACCCCTTTGGCCCAAACCAAAACCCCAACATCATGAACTAAGCCCACTTTCTTAAACCCAAACAACAAAAAAACTCTTAGCCCACATCACTTATTTTATTGAACCCAACATGATGAAATCAAATAAAAGTAATAAACCTCAATTATAACCTACAAACAAGAATTAATCTATCCCAACAAAATCACATAAAATATGCAAACAGAGGATTAAACTCAAAAGGGTGAAATTAGTTCGATTTTTCCAGATTTTGGGCCACAATGAAATTAGACAGAAAATGAGGGATTAAATTGCAATTTTTAGACATTTATTCTCATGCTTCGCAGAGGCTTTCTTCTTCATTGCTAATTTCTGGGTTAGTGCTATTGAAAGCTTATTCGTGCACCAACTCAAACTGAAGCCTGTGAATCTATCAAATGAAACCCCTTTTATAAATTCAAACCCCTTTAACTAACACAACCCCAATCATGAATGTTAAATCATTGAAGATCAAAAAACACACCAGCTTCCATTCAACTTTTCGCAGACAGAACATCAGAATGTTGAAGTTTGGGTTCATTCAAATTCAAGTAATTAAATCGAGCTAATGCAAAAGGGAAATTAAGAAAAACAAAACCCTTCAAATTCTGCTTTTTATGGCAATCAACCATTCGGACAGGCATAGAACTCCCTGACCCTTTTGTGTCACCCGCAAATGCAGATAAATCATTTTTAAATTAGAATTTTCGTTCAGGCATTCCATCGAGCAAATTAGGGGCATTAAAATTCCAGCAAACCTTTTGTCCAATTTACGTTATAATCGGCCTCAAAATTAACAGAACCAAAGGAATCCCAATCATATAAAGCACATGTATTCAGCAATTCATGAACAATCAGTGTGAAAAATGGAATACCAATTCCACGGAAGTTTTCACGGAAGTCACACCTTAAATGAAAACTGAAGCGTAGATGAAGAAATTACCGAACAATGGCCTCTCACGGTGGTAATTCGCGGGCGGCAGTGGTGGAGTCCGACGTTGTGGCGGCGAGCAGCAGCGGATGCAGACTGGTGGTTCCGGAAACTCTTCGGACTAACCTTCCTTGCTCGATTTTTATCGCAGCTTTGCGCGCGGCTCTCTCCCCGTCACTCTGTTTCATTTCTTCGTCGGCCATCTTTTCTTTCCTCCTCTGTTTTCCTTTCTCTTTTCTCTCAGACCAAGCTTCATCCTTTCTCCCCGGTGCCCCTCTGTTTTCCCTTTGAGATTTCCAGCCGAAGCTCCCTCTTTGCTCTCTACTTTTCCCGGCCGTAAGCCTCCCCTGTTTCTCACCTACGGCTCCCTTTTTTGTGTTTTTCTTTTTGCATCTTCGTCGTCTCCCTCAAATTCCCATTTTCTGTTTCGCCCGTAACCCCCTAGACTGATTCCAACCCTTTTCGATTTCCCTTCATTTGCCCAGTTTTTCTGTTTTTGTTGTCTCCTTTGTTGCTGCATGCCGAAGCTTTTCCCTCTGCTTTTTCTTTGTCTTCAGATTCCTTCCCCTAGCTCTCCTTTCTTCCCCAGCCGAGCTTATTTCTTTGTTCGGTTTCTTCCTCCTGTTTTATCTTGTTGTTCTGTTTTTCTGTGTTGCTCTCTTTTTGCTCCTGGCTCTCGTTTCTCCTTTCGCCGATAATTTTCTCTCCGTCTAAGCCTAGCCCGTCGCCCCTTTCCCTGCTCCGAATCTCTCTTCTTCTTGTTCTATTCCCAAACTCCCAAAGCCTCCCCTTCACTTCCCCTGTTTTGCTGTTTTCTTTCCGGCTCTTAGCCCCACCGAAACCTCTTTTTTTTTGCGGCTGTCTTCTTCTTTTCTATTTATATCAGACCCTCCGCCCTAAACCTCAGTCCTTTCTCTCATATTTTGCAGCCCAAGGGACCGCCCAGGTCCTCTCTTGCAAGCTGCGAAAATACGCAGCTTGCTGTCGCGTGGTCCCCTTTTTTTTTTTTTTTTTTTGTAAAAGTATAATATAAATAGCTAATTTCCTAATGATAAATAATAACAAATAAATGCAGAAAAGCTAATTAAGATAAAATGACATGCTAATTTTCTTTCTTTCTTTTCTTCTTTTTCCTTTTTCATTTTTCAATTTTTCATCATTTCTCTTTTCTTTTCTTTTCCCCAAGCAATTCTATGCTAAAAACTTAAAAATAAAAATAAAAATAAAAATAAAAATAAAACTAGAAACTAAAAACTAAAAATCGAATAAAACTAACACAACAAATAAATAAACTAAAAATAAACAGTAAACGAAATTACACCAAAAATTTGGTGTCTACAGTTTGCCCCTCTTTGTCTGAGTTTTGAAAAAACTTGAGACAAAGAACTAGACACCAAATACTTACCTGTGTTATTCGGCTGTGAACGACTCGAACGATGGGGACTGACCCATTTTGACGAGATTGACTGGGATGAGAAATTTATAATAGGCTGATCTGAACAAGAAATTAAAAGGCAGGACTGACCCCAACATGAATTTAAAATCGAGACTGACCCGAGCAGGAATTTAAATGGGATAGACCCACGGGATAGACCCGGACAGAAATGTAAATGGGATAGACCCACGGGATAGACCCTGACAGAAATGTAAATGGGATAGACCCGGACAGAAATGTAAATGGGATAGACCCACGGGATAGACCCTGACAGAAATGTAAATGGGATAGACCCACGTTAAATGGGATAGACCCACGGGGTAGACACGGACAGAAATGTAAATGGGATAGACCCACGGGATAGACCCTGACAGAAATGTAAATGGGATAGACCCACGGGATAGACCCGGACTGAAATGTAAATGAGATAGACCCACGTTAAATGGGATAGACCCACGGGGTAGACCCGGACAGAAATGTAAATGGGATAGACCCACGGGATAGACCCTGACAGAAATGTAAATGGGATAGACCCACGGGATAGACCCGGACTGAAATGTAAATGGGATAGACCCACGGGATAGACCCGGACAGAAATTTAAAATTGGGATAGACCCACGGGATAGACCCGGACTGAAATTTAAAATTGGGATAGACACACGGGATAGACCCGGACAGAAATTTAAAATTGGGATGGACCCACGGGATAGACCCGGACTAAAATTTAAAATTGGGATAGACCCACGGGATAGACCCGGACAGAAATGTAAAATTGGGATAGACCCACGGGATAGACCCGGACTGAAGTTTAAATTGGGATAGACCCACGGGATAGACCCGAACAGAAATTTAAAATTGGGATAGACCCACGGGATAGACCCGGACTAAAATTTAAAATTGGGATAGACCCACGGGATAGACCCGGACAGAAATTTAAAATTGGGATAGACCCACGGGATAGACTCGAACAGAAATTTAAAATTGGGATAGACCCACGGGATAGACCCGGACTAAAATTTAAAATTGGGATAGACCCACGGGATAGACCCGGACTGAAGTTTAAATTGGGATAGACCCACGGGATAGACCCGGACAGAAATTTAAAATTGGGATAGACCCACGGGATAGACCCGAACAGAAATTTAAAATTGGGATAGACCCACGGGATAGACCCGGACTAAAATTTAAAATTGGGATAGACCCACCGGATAGACCCGGACAGAAATTTAAAATTGGGATAGACCCACGGGATAGACCCGAACAGAAATTTAAAATTGGGATAGACCCACGGGATAGACCCACAGGATAGACCCGGACTAAAATTTAAAATTGGAATAGACCCACGGGATAGACCCGGACAGAAATGTAAAATTGGGAAAGACCCACGGGATAGACCCGGACAGAAATTTAAAATTGGGATAGACCCACGGGATAGACCCACGGGATAGATCCGGACTAAAATTTAAAATTGGGATAGACCCACGGGATAGACCCGGACAGAAATTTAAATTGGATTTGATCTGTCAAGATATAAGAAATTAAATTTTGATTTTCCAAGAAACAAAAATTTGAACTTGATTTTCGATTTTTGACTTTTGAATTTTTCTGATTTTTCGAGAGAATCTTTTTTCCAAAAATAATTTGCCCCAGTGTAGGGCCTTTTTCCCTTCTTTCTTCTCTTTCTTCGGCATCGGCCTTCTACATCGCCAGATGCTTTTCGTCGACTTCAACTGTGAATACCTGCACAGGGGCTTATATGCACTCAAATTTTCATGAAAAGGGCAGCGTGATTGATTTGAAAGTCCTGCCTGACTCTTTGACGAAATCCTCAAATGAGCTATAAAAAACCTGCCCCAATGTGGGCTTATTTTGCGAAATTTTGCAAATAAAAATTTTGCCCCAGTATGGGCCCATTTGATTGCAAAAATTGTTTTGGATGACTTTCCATTTATTCGAACACTGTAAGAAAGAAAATTTCATGATGAATTCCTCAAAATAATGCCAAATTACAAGAGATTTCTTCCTTACCTTAGCATCGAAGCTTTGGGTAATGGGCGTTATTTCTGATTTGGAAATGGGAGGTCAAGATTTGTCTTATTCATGTGCTCAGATGGTATGTAATCCCTTCAATACCATATCTTAGTGAAAGCAAAGAGTTTGTCACCCTTATTTCTTAAGAAAACTTAGTCAACGTATAAGATTCATGGGCTTGCAAAATTTTTGGGTAGAAATGATAGCTAAACATGCAAAAACTGGTTGTACCCTTATGATCATGAGTGATCGATGGATTTCTTATGAGCATAATCCTCACTTTGGGTTGTCATGAAGGAATAAGTCAACGATGGACTTTATTAGCTTGTAATTTGGCTTGAAAACGATAGCTAAAGAATAAACTTCCAAGGACATTGCACTGAAGATCGTATTTTCCAAAAATTGCTCCTATTTTGAACTCAAAGATCTCAGAATTTGTTCGTATTCTTTTCATCATTCACCAGGGATTTCAGCATCGAATTTTTCTGCATTTTCTTGCATTTACTTTTCTTGCTTTGCTTTTTATCTCTTTTCCCTTTCCATCAACTTGGTGGACTTTCGCATGATGAGTAGCGTCAACCCCATACCCAGGCAATTCAGAAATACAGCTAAAATTTTCCGGCATCAGAAATTTTCTTGACAGGGCCATTGCAGAGAACAGAAGTCAGGACTTTCGATTTTTGTAATGGGGGCAGGTGGAGTGCTTAGAAAAGTTAAGGCTTGAAAGCGGATTTCAAAAGCGGTTTGAAAAATCTGAGATCGCATTGTTGCGCCAACCCTATTTTAGGGTAAAATCAGAATTTGCCTCAGTTTTTGCTCAATTGAGGCTTTTTCTCTTTCATTTTCTTTCTTTTTGATTTTTTTGGCCTTCGGCCATTTTTGAAATTTGCCCCAGTTTATTTGTGGACTGAGGTTCTCTTTTCTTCTTTTGTTTTTGATTTTGTGGCTTTTCACCTTTCACCTTTTGAAATTTTCTTTTCAACTCAAACTCGCCCCCAGTGTGGGGTTTGCGATTCTCAGGGGTTGCCAAACGAAATATTTTATTCTGAAGGCTCAAAAAGGATAACTAGGGATAGAATGCTTGATCGGAAAAGAAGAGGGCCTGACTTTAATTCCGTTCCCTACATTAACTCTGAAAAGAAATTTTCATTAATGGGAAATTTTTGGCATGTATCTGAATTAATTGACTGAGGAAGACCCTTGCATAGACGATCCACCAGATGAAATTCTTCCTTTTCTTTTTTCAACATTGGAACCCAAGTGGAATCAAATTTCCAATTTGCGGTTCTCTCCCTTTTAGCCTTAGCATTTTGGCTTTTCTCTCTCTTTTGGAAAATTCTCCAATCTTCTTCCCCAGTGTGGGGGCGATCATAAGTGCTTTGAAAAGAACCAGTAATTTTGGCTCAAATGAGGATGCAAGGGGTGATCAGTGTTTAGGTTGTAGAAACGACGGCCAAAGCGTCATTCTTACACTTCATGACAACCAAAGTAACGAAACGGTTATTGAAAATCTATTCCCCTATTTGATATTTGAAAATTTTCCAATATAGGGTGGTGATCATTAGGGCTCTTATTTGAAACGAAATTATTCTTTCATAGGCTCAAATGGGAGAGCAAGTGATAAAAATCTGTATAGGTAGTGAAACAAATGCTCAAAGTATCATTCCAAATTTTCAAAACGAACAAGAATAATGCACATTTTTGCTTTCACTTAGATGTGAATTGAATCCGGTTAAACCAATGGGGATTTTTCCAAGCAAAGATTGTCCCAATTTGCAATTTATCAATCAATGTGACTGATTTTATTTTGGAATTAAGGGAAGGAGAAAGGTATCTCATAGGGCCTTTTGAGTGACCGTTCACTCTCTTTCTTTCTGAGCACTCTTATTGGATGACTCGGATCAACAATCTGGTGTACATAAGGATTTTTGAAAGCAGACCCTTGTGATCATGAAGCTTTTCAATTTGGTCTTACTTCTTAAAATTCGTCACGAAATCTCCAATGAATAAGAATAAAGAATGAAATGTACATAAATATGCACAAAACAATGATTGTCCAAAAAGTTTATTACTGAAAAAGTTTGAAACAAAATTTCTCATTCAATTACAATACAAATGAGAAGAGAGAAACTTGTAAAAAGCTCCACATATACACTTTTTGTCTCCTTTTCTTTTTGGAACAAAATGTATTAACAAATCAAATATAGAAAATTTTCCTTTGGAAAACAATCACAACATCTCTCAGAGGCTTTAGCGTAGAGCTTCCAGATAGATCATTTATGTTTTCATCGTAGGATCTGCCCAAGAATCAAATAACACTTGTACTCTTCAAACTTTATTGGATTAAAATTATCATCAGATATAGAAGAATATTTTCATCTTATTGAAACATTTTTATGAATGCAGGGGAGGGGGAAACAAAAGAAAAATACCCCGAGTTAGTAGGCAAAACTGCAAAATCGGTATGCATGTCCTATGGGGGGAACCCTTTTTATGCCAAGGGTAGGCCTAGCATGAAAATGCAATCCGCTAGAATAGGCACTATACAATACCTGATGGATCCGATCAACTCATGGAGTGAAAATAATTTTGAAAAATTTGGCCCATTGGAATAAGAAGAGACGTTTGTCAAAATGAGGACCTCGTCCGAAGGGATTGATTACCTTTGATTTGCAAAACGCATGGGTTTGACCTTGACGAACTTCCTATTCAAAGAGATTGGAATTCGTTGATAAAATTTCTCAGTGAATTACGGGTCAAAACCCCAATTGATCAAGTGATTGGATGCAATGGACGGTTTTCTTCAAAATTGACTAGATTTCCCAATTTGGAATTTGACAATGAAACCCCAATAGGGCAAATGGATTGAATGAAGTTGACAATTTATTTAAAATCGACCAAATTACCCTAAAAAGGGAAACAGGTCAAATGAATTGAATGAAATTTATCCAAAATTAATCAGATTTCCCTAAAAAGGGTAAATTGATCAAACAGATTGAACGAAACTTGATTTATTCAAAATCGGCTCGGCTGCCCTAAAAATGGGTGAACTGGCCAAATGAATGAAAGAGAATTAGTGATTTAATCAAAAATCGGCCGCATGACCCTAAAAAGGGTAAATTGGTCAAATGAATTGACGATTTATGCAAAATCGACCAGGTGACCCTAACAAGGGTAAATTGGTCAAATGAATTGACAATTTATTCAAAATCGACCAGGTGACCCTAAAAAAGGGTAAATTGGTCAAATGAATTGACGATTTATTCAAAAATCGACCAGGTGACCCTAAAAAAGGGTAAATTGGTCAAATGGATTGGTTGAATTGTCCGGCCATTGGTTATTTCAAAATTATTGAGGTGCATTAGTCTATGACCTTCTAAAAATCAAATTTTGGCCTCAATTTATTTATCGTCCCAATAGGAGGAATCACTTGTGAATTTCTTCAAATTAATGTCCTTCACGCAAGGGATTTTTACCAATTTTTTTTTTAAAAAAATGGCCAAAAAGTGATTATTAGATGCTCATATTCCAAAGATCACTCCATGAAAATGATCGGATCCTACCTTACCTTGTGCACTACCCCTTCGGATGGTACGAGAAAGGTAAACGTGCAAGTCTCATTTGGATTATATATCCGAGACATGGGGTGGTTTATTCCTAACAAGGGATCCCCTAAATGGCATTCCCTTTCTAGGGTTTATGCATGATGCCATTTATTAAAGCGATATAAATATGTGACAAATATGGCCTAAAGGACATAAATAATGCATCGGGGGAAAAAGGTCTAAAATGAAATGTACTTATTGAAAAACAGGTGTAACAGCTGAAATTTAAACATGTGAATCATCTAGTGGGTAAGTCACTAAAAGAGTGCCAAAGAGGCCTCTTATTGCTAGGGCACATGAATGCAAACCAAGGAAACAATGAAATGGTTAGTGCAGTTGATAGTACACATAACACATTGGGAGCAATTAAGAAAAGAAATACAATAAAGACAAGTAAAAGGGGTGGAACCCCTTCCCTCGTGCCTAATGTGCTTAAAAGGGTGAAGTTGACTCTAACCTAGGCAAACTAATATGGATGCATGAGGCTGGGGCTCACTAATGCAACTAGACTCGATAAGTCTCGGCTCTCAAGCCTTCAGACCTAAAGGCGAAGGGTCATCACTCCCAGGGCCTTTGATCGGTGGCTCGAGTGATCCCTTAGGTAGCGCTATGGGCGCAGAGCACACCAGCCGCCTACCCAAGGCGATCGATCCTAATCCTACAAGGCGGTGTGGGAAACGCCCACGAAAAACAAAATAAAATGGGATAAAAGCAAGTAAACGTGCACGTATGAAGTGTTCCCTATTTTGAGGGAAAGGGGTGAGAACCACGCGAGGCTCTAAAGGTGACACACACCCCCCCAAATGCAATGCAAGCGCGAGATAAACAAGTAAACATACATCCAATCAACCAATCACACGTACGTGAGTGAGGGAATAGTTGGATACGCGCGCGAGGCAAAAAGGCATAAAATAAAAAAATGCAACCCTAATATCCAAGTGCAATGCATAAAAAGGGTAGAAAAAGGAAACGAATGGCTAAGTCAAATGCTCGGACCCACTTAGGAAGTTCCCCAGTGGAGTCGCCAACTGTCGCGCCCCACTTTTCGATGAGTGTGAATGTGTGATGTGTGTTGTGTGTGAGTGTGTGTGATATACATGTGAACGTGTGCGGAATGAAAAGTAAAAGGCCATGGGACTTAGAATGCGACGATTTGGCCAAGTGAAGTTCAAAAGGGTTTTTTGTATCAAAAATGGAGTCGCCACTTGGTATAGAGTTAGGGTGTACCAAGTCACCCAAAAATGATTTTTGTTTTTGAATAAAAAAAGTAAATAAACCCTTTTTGAGAACTTTTGGGTCTGCGCAACCAAAAGAGGGATCGGGGGTCACATTTGACGAAGGGGAAGCCAAGGATAAAAATCCAAGGCACCCCTTCGACCTAGCCAAGGCTAGTTGCGTGACTTATACCAATTTTCCTAATTTTTCTACCCAATGTATGTTCGCACGTTGGATATGACTATATGAATGCAAAACGGAAAGGAAAATGCGATCCTAAATTCTACGATGTCTCTCGTGAGACTTTTGGTCCCAAACCACATGAATTGTGGCGGCCAACAAAGGAAAACCTCATAGAGGTCGATTAATGCAAATGAGACTCAAGTGTGCAAGTGTGAAAGTGCATGAAAGAAATTAAAAATCCAAGTGTTTGTGTGCAAGTGTATGAAAAGGTGCACGTGTGCAATTGTATGAAAATTCCAAGTGTTTGTGTGCAAGTGTATGAAATATAGTGATAAGTACATATAGGTGTAATTAAGTGCAATTTTGTGAAGTAGAAATCAAAGTGAACAATAAGGAAAGGAAAATGTGAATTGAAAAGAATGAGTAAGTGATAAATGAGAATGAGTGAACCTAAGGGAATGCACCAGGTCGGGTATGGGAATGACTCCTAACTTTTCCGACTTCGATTTTCCCTTTGATTAGAAGGCGAAACTAGCGTGCTAAGGCTATCGAATAGCCACACTCGCTCGTTTCCCTTATCAGAAGGGGACTCTCAAGCAAAATGAACCCTACAACTATCATGATATGCAAAAATCCTAAAATGAAGGGAAGGGGGGTTCGAGGAGCATGCCAAGTGATAAAACTAAGAAAAATGCATGATATGTGGTGAACAAGCAAATGATATGCTAATGAGGGGAAATCCCTAAGGGTCTAGCGTTGGACTAGCCCATTCTATGAATTCCGACTAGCGTTGGACTAGCGGAAACGTACATTCATCCATTCCATTCATTCATGGCTATGAAAGCAAATAGACATGCCAAAATACTCGTAAACACGTAGCACGTAGCACTTAGCATGCCCGACTAGATGCAAGAGCCTACTAAAGCAATTAAACATGTAGCAACAAAAGCAAGCAACTAAGGGGAAGGGGAAATGGACCGGATGCTCTCCGAGCACTATCTATTACAAGCCAAGAGGTGTACACATACCCCATAAAAGCATAAAGGGGAAGGGGAAATGGACCAGATGCTCTCCGAGCCCTATCTATTACAAGCCAAGAGGTGTACACATACCCCATAAAACTTAAATAAAAGTAAAGAGCAAGTAAATGCATGCAAGGAGGTAAGGAAAGCGAAGTAGACAGGCATATTCACATAACACGTAGGAGCACGTAAGAAAAAATGAAGTGCAAAGAAGGGATTAGGGTGTACCTCCCTTGAAATGGAAATCGAGTAAATGAGATATTAGCTTCAAAACAATAAAAAGGTCAAGGCACCAATTTATTTGGCAAATAATCACAAAGGATAAAAAATAAGCATGAATTGCATCAATTGAATCATGTCAACAACCCACATTTAAGAAGTCAAAAGAAGAAGGGACTTAATTGCAAAAATGAACAAAGTTTTGGGGTCAAAATTAAAGACAAATAAAGTTCCGGGACCTAATTGAAATTAAATTAAGGACCGAATTGAAAGAAGTTGAAAATGTCCAGGGCCACAATACAGTTAAGGAGAAATTTAGGGACTGATTTGCAAAAACATTTTCTGGTTTCTTAATGGACCAAAACATTGGGCCATTTCCTTTATTTGCTTGGACCAAAAACTTCCCAGCCCAATGGGAAACCCAAGGTAAGAGAAGTAGGCCAATCTGCTATTTTGGCCCCAAAAAATTAACCAACAAAACCGATGGGCCTCTACCCCTTTGGCCCAAACCAAAACCCCAACATCATGAACTAAGCCCACTTTCTTAAACCCAAACAACAAAAAAACTCTTAGCCCACATCACTTATTTTATTGAACCCAACATGATGAAATCAAATAAAAGTAATAAACCTCAATTATAACCTACAAACAAGAATTAATCTATCCCAACAAAATCACATAAAATATGCAAACAGAGGATTAAACTCAAAAGGGTGAAATTAGTTCGATTTTTCCAGATTTTGGGCCACAATGAAATTAGATAGAAAATGAGGGATTAAATTGCAATTTTTAGACATTTATTCTCATGCTTCGCAGAGGCTTTCTTCTTCATTGCTAATTTCTGGGTTAGTGCTATTGAAAGCTTATTCGTGCACCAACTCAAACTGAAGCCTGTGAATCTATCAAATGAAACCCCTTTTATAAATTCAAACCCCTTTAACTAACACAACCCCAATCATGAATGTTAAATCATTGAAGATCAAAAAACACACCAGCTTCCATTCAACTTTTCGCAGACAGAACATCAGAATGTTGAAGTTTGGGTTCATTCAAATTCAAGTAATTAAATCGAGCTAATGCAAAAGGGAAATTAAGAAAAACAAAACCCTTCAAATTCTGCTTTTTTTGGCAATCAACCATTCGGACAGGCATAGAACTCCCTGACCCTTTTGTGTCACCCGCAAATGCAGATAAATCATTTTTAAATTAGAATTTTCGTTCAGGCATTCCATCGAGCAAATTAGGGGCATTAAAATTCCAGCAAACCTTTTGTCCAATTTACGTTATAATCGGCCTCAAAATTAACAGAACCAAAGGAATCCCAATCATATAAAGCACATGTATTCAGCAATTCATGAACAATCAGTGTGAAAAATGGAATACCAATTCCACGGAAGTTTTCACGGAAGTCACACCTTAAATGAAAACTGAAGCGTAGATGAAGAAATTACCGAACAATGGCCTCTCACGGTGGTAATTCGCGGGCGGCAGTGGTGGAGTCCGACGTTGTGGCGGCGAGCAGCAGCGGATGCAGACTGGTGGTTCCGGAAACTCTTCGGACTAACCTTCCTTGCTCGATTTTTATCGCAGCTTTGCGCGCGGCTCTCTCCCCGTCACTCTGTTTCATTTCTTCGTCGGCCATCTTTTCTTTCCTCCTCTGTTTTCCTTTCTCTTTTCTCTCAGACCAAGCTTCATCCTTTCTCCCCGGTGCCCCTCTGTTTTCCCTTTGAGATTTCCAGCCGAAGCTCCCTCTTTGCTCTCTACTTTTCCCGGCCGTAAGCCTCACCTGTTTCTCACCTACGGCTCCCTTTTTTGTGTTTTTCTTTTTGCATCTTCGTCGTCTCCCTCAAATTCCCATTTTCTGTTTCGCCCGTAACCCCCTAGACTGATTCCAACCCTTTTCGATTTCCCTTCATTTGCCCAGTTTTTCTGTTTTTGTTGTCTCCTTTGTTGCTGCATGCCGAAGCTTTTCCCTCTGCTTTTTCTTTGTCTTCAGATTCCTTCCCCTAGCTCTCCTTTCTTCCCCAGCCGAGCTTATTTCTTTGTTCGGTTTCTTCCTCCTGTTTTCTCTTGTTGTTCTGTTTTTCTGTGTTGCTCTCTTTTTGCTCCTGGCTCTCGTTTCTCCTTTCGCCGATAATTTTCTCTCTGTCTAAGCCTAGCCCGTCGCCCCTTTCCCTGCTCCGAATCTCTCTTCTTCTTGTTCTATTCCCAAACTCCCAAAGCCTCCCCTTCACTTCCCCTGTTTTGCTGTTTTCTTTCCGGCTCTTAGCCCCACCGAAACCTCTTTTTTTTTGCGGCTGCCTTCTTCTTTTCTATTTATATCAGACCCTCCGCCCTAAACCTCAGTCCTTTCTCTCATATTTTGCAGCCCAAGGGACCGCCCAGGTCCTCTCTTGGAAGCTGCGAAAATACGCAGCTTGCTGTCGCGTGGTCCTCTTTTTTTTTTTTTTTTTTTTTTTTGTAAAAGTATAATATAAATAGCTAATTTCCTAATGATAAATAATAACAAATAAATGCAGAAAAGCTAATTAAGATAAAATGACATGCTAATTTTCTTTCTTTCTTTTCTTCTTTTTCCTTTTTCATTTTTCAATTTTTCATCATTTCTCTTTTCTTTTCTTTTCCCCAAGCAATTCTATGCTAAAAACTTAAAAATAAAAATAAAAATAAAAATAAAAATAAAACTAGAAACTAAAAACTAAAAATCGAATAAAACTAACACAACAAATAAATAAACTAAAAATAAACAGTAAACGAAATTACACCAAAAATTTGGTGTCTACAAATGCCATTTAGGGGATCCCGTGTTAGGAATGAACCACCCCATGTCTCGGATATATAATCCAAATGAGACTTGCACGTTTACCTTTCTCGTACCATCCGAAGGGGTAGTGCACAAGGTAAGGTAAAGATCCGATCATTTTCATAAAGTGATCCTTGGAATATGAGCATCTAATAATCACTTTTGGCCATTTTTATCAAAATTGGTAAAAATCCTTTGCGTAAAGGACATTAATTTGAAGAAAATTCACAAATGATTCCTCATGGTTGAGATGATAAATATGGAGGCCAAATCTTGATTTTAGAAGGCTCATAGACTAATTTTCTGAAATCACTAATGGCCGGACAATTCAACCAATCCATTTTGCCAATTCATTCAATAAATCGTCAATTCACTTGACCAATTTACCCTTCTTCGGGTCATCCGGTCGATTTTGAATAAATCATCAATTCACTTGACCAATTTACCCTTCTTAGGGTCATCCGGTCGATTTTGAATAAATCATTAATTCATTTGACCCATTTACCCTTTTTAGGGTCACCTGGTCGATTTTGAATTCATTTGGCCGATTTACCCTTTTTGGGGTCATTCGGCCGATTTTTTAATAAATCATTCATTTGGCCAGTTCACCCATTTTTAGGGCAATCGAATCGATTTTGAATAAATCAAGTTTCATTCATTTGACCAATCTACCCTTTTAGGGTGATTCGATCAATTTTTGAATAAATCAAATTTCATTTAATTCATTTGACCAGTTTACCTATTTTTAGGGCAATTTGGTCATTTTTAAATAAATCATCAATTCTATCCAATCTATTTGACCCGTTTTTTCCTTTTTTAGGGTTTAAGTCTAAGGGTCACCGAATAAATTAATTGAGGCATTGCAATCTCTTTTACACATTATTCCATGCGTCGCTCAAAGTAGCAATCCATTCGGACTTTTTCCTCATTTTAGGACAAATGTCTCTTTTCACTTCGATTGGCCAAATTTTTCCAAATCATTTTTTCACTCTAGCGGTTGATCGGATTCATCAGGTATTGTATAGTGCCTACTCTGGAGGACTGCATTTTCATACTAGGCCTACCCTTGGCACAAAAAGGGTTCCCCCATAGGGCATGCATACCGATTTTATAGTCTTGATTACTAACTCTGGGTATTTTTCTTTTGTTTTTCCCCCTCCCCTGCATTCATAAAAATGTTGCAATATAGTTAAGATATTTCCCTATATTGGATAACAATTTTTGATCCGACAAAGTTTGGAAAGTATTCTTGGGCAGATCCAACAATGGGGACATGAAAGATCCATCTGAAAGCTCTAGGCTAAGAGTTTCTAAGAGATTTCATAATTGCTTTCAAGGAAAATTCTGTATAGTTGACTTGTTAATATTTTTTTTTTGTGTCAAAAGAAAAGGAGACAAAAAGGATATATGGGTGGAGCTCTTTAGAGGCCTACTATTCTCATTTGTATCATAATTGAACAAGAAATTTTGTTTCAAACTTTTTCAGCAATAAAATTTTTGGATAATTATTGTTTTGTGTATTCATGTACATTTCATTCTTTATTCTCACTCATTGGAGAGTTCATGATGAATTTTGAGAATAAAACCAAATTGAGATTTTTTCCAACCTCAATCTGAGGATTCACAAGTGTATACTCTCTAAAATCTTCATGCACTCGATTGGTGTTCCAACCTGTACAATAAGAGTGCTCAGAAAGAAAGAGAGTGAACGGTCACTCAAAAGGCCCTATGAGATACCTTTCTCCTTCACTTAATTCCAAAATAAAATCAGTCACATTGATTGATAAATTGTAAATTGGGGCAACTTTTGCTTGAAAATGTTCAAGGTGTCCAATCTGGTTCAATCACATCTAAGTGAAAGCAAAAATGTGCATTGTTCTTATTTGTTTGGGAAATTTGGAATGATACTTCAAGCATTCGTTTCATTACCTATACAGATTTTTGTCATTTGCTCTCCCATTTGAGCCTCTAAAAGAATAATTTCGTTTCAAATAAGGGTCTTAATAATCACTACCCATCATTGAAAAATTTTCAAATATCAAAAGAAGAATGGATTTTCAATGACCATTTCGCTACTTCGGTTGTCATGAGGTATAAGAATGATACTTTGGCCGTCATTTCTACAATCTAAACACTGATCATCCCTTGCATCCTCATTTGAGCTAAAAATTGGTGGTTCTTTTCGAGTGCACATATGATCGCACCCCACATTGGGGAAGGAGATTGGGAAATTTTGAAAAAAAAGAGAAAAGCAAAAATGATAGAAAAAGAGGGAACTGCAAATTGAGGAAAATCGATTCCACTTGGGTTCTAATTCAAAAAAGGGAAGAGATGTGTCCGCGTGGATCGTCAACGTTTCACAAATATGGATGGACAAGGGTCTTCCTCAGTCAGTTAATTCAGGTACATGCCAAAAATTTCGCGTTAGCGAAAATTTCCTTTCAGAGTTATTGTAAGGAACGGAATACAAGTCAGGCCATCTTCTTTTCCAATCGAACATTTTATCCCTAGTTATCCCTTTTGAGCCATCAGAATAAATTATTTCGTTTGACAACCCCTGAGAATCGCAAACCCCACGCTGGGGGCGAGTTTGAGTTGAAAAGAAAATTTCAAGAAGTGAAAAGTGAAAAGCAACAAGATCAAAAACAAAGGAAGAAAAGAGAACCTCAGTTCAAAAGTAAACTGGGGCAAATTTTGTGAAAGTTCAAAAATGGCCGAAGGCCGAAAAATCAAAAGAAAGAAAATGAAAGAGAAAAAGCCTCAATTGAGCAAAAACTGGGGCAAATTCTGATTTAACCCTAAAATAGGGTTGACGCAACAATGCGATCTCAGATTTTTCAAACCGCTTTTGAAATCCGTTTTCAAGCCTTAATCTTTCTAAGCACCCCACCTGACCCCATTACAAAAGCCAAAAGTCCTGACTTCTGTTCTTTGCAATGGTCCTGTCAAGAAAATTTCTGATGTCGAAAATTTTAGATGTATTCTGAATTGATTAGGTGTGGGGTTGACACTACTTTTCATGTGAAACCCCGCGAGGGCATTTTTGGGAAAAAGGAAAAACGAGCGAAATGAATGCAAAAGAAAGATGCAAAAAAAAAAAAAAAATGAAACAAAAAGAAAAAGAAAAAAGATTTGATGCTGAAAGACCCTGTTGGGTGATGATAAAAAGTCAAACAAAGTCCAAGAATCTGGAGTCCAGATGGGGGCAATGTTGAAAAATGCGATCTTCGATGCAATGTCCTTTGGAAATTATTTCTTTAGCTATCGTTCTCAAGCCAAATTACAAGCTAATAAAGTCCATTGTTGACTTATTCCTTCATGACAATCCAAAGTGAGGATTATGCTCATAAAAATCCATCGATCACTCATGATCATAAGGGTATAACCAGATTTAACATGTTTAGCTATCATTTCTACCCAAAATTTTGCAAGCCCATGAAGCTTATACGTTGACTAAGTTTTCTTAAGAAATAAGGGTGACAAACTCTTTACTTTCACTAAGATGTGACATTGAATGGATTACATACAATTGGGGCACAAAAAATGAGACAGATTCTGACCTCCCATTTCCAAATCAGACATAACACCCATTACCCAAACCATCAATGCTAAAGTGAAGAAGGAATCGCTTGTAATCTGGCATTAGTTTGAGAAATTCATCATGAAATTTTCTATGTGATTTTAAGCAAGACGTTCAGATTTCTTCACATTATATAGGAAACACAGTTTCTTGCTTTGTTCAAATAAATGGAGGGGCATCCAAACCAATTTTTACATTCAAATGGGCCCATGCTGGGGCAAAATTTTTATTGGCAAGATTTCGCAAAATAAGCCCACACTGGGGCAAAATTTTTTATAGTTCATTTGAGGATTTCGTCAAAGAGCCAAGTAATATACTTTCAAATCAATCACACTGCTCTTTCTATGAATAGTAGTTGCAATATTTTGAAATTCAAGTGCATGTCATGCTTTGTTAAGCCCCCTGTGCAGGTATTCATGGGTCCAAACAATGGAGAAACATCAATTGAGATGGAAGGCCGATGCCGGAAAAGTGAAGCAAGAAGAAAGAAGAAGAAAAGGGCCGACACTGAGGCAATGTATTTTTGGAAAAGATTCTCTCGAAAATCAAAATCCAAAAATCCAAAAAATCATCAATCAAAAATCAATCAGAAAAATCAAGGAAAATCAAATTCAATTTTTTGTTTCTTGAAAAATCAATTCTTGTTGGCGATGTCTTGGCATATGCCGCGCGCTCTTCTATTTCCCCCTTTCTTTGACAATCACGCTTAATTTCTTGACCAATTGGATGGCAGGATTGGGTCTTATCCCACTGGCCATTCACTTTATCACGTTGGGTCTGGACTTGGTGCCGCCAACATCACTTTATCACGTTGGGACCGGGTTTTATCCCGCCAATCTCGGCAGGACCGGGTATAATCCCGCTGACCGTTTTTATCAAATTGGGACCGGGTTTCATCCCGCCAATCTCGGCAGGATCGGGTATAATCCCGCTGACCGCTTTTCATCAAATTGGGACCGGGTTTCATCCCGCCAATCTCGGCAGGATCGGGTATAATCCCGCTGACCGCTTTTCATCAAATTGGGACCGGGTTTTATCCCGCCAATCTCGGCAGGACCGGGTTTAATCCCGCTGACCGCTTATCTCACATTGGGACCGGGTTTTATCCCGCCAATCTCGGCAGGACCGGGTATAATCCCGCTGACCGTTTTTATCAAATTGGGACCGGGTTTTATCCCGCCAATCTCGGCAGGACCGGGTTTAATCCCGCTGACCGTTTTTATCAAATTGGGACCGGGTTTCATCCCGCCAATCTCGGCAGGACCGAGTATAATCCCGCTGACCGTTTTTATCAAATTGGGACCGGGTTTTATCCCGCCAATCTCGGCAGGACCGGGTTTAATCCCGCTGACCGCTTATCTCACATTGGGACCGGGTTTTATCCCGCCAATCTCGGCAGGACCGGGTATAATCCCGTTGACCGTTTTTATCAAATTGGGACCGGGTTTTATCCCGCCAATCTCGGCAGGACCGGGTATAATCCCGCTGACCGTGCTTATCAAATTGGGACCGGGTTTTATCCCGCCAATCTCGGCAGGACCGGGTTTAATCCCGCTGACCGCTTATCTCACATTGGGACCGGGTTTTATCCCGCCAATCTCGGCAGGACCGGGTTTAATCCCGCTGACCGCTTATCTCACACTGGGACCGGGTTTTATCCCGCCAATCTCGGCAGGACCGGGTTTTATCCCGCTGACCGTCCACACCCCGTCAGGCTCAGATGTCGTCTCACTGACCAATTCATCATACTGGGGCAAATTTTGAAAAAATTCCCTCGAAGAAAAAATCAAAAAAAATCAAAAAATCAAAAAATCAAAAATCCAAAAATCCAAAAATCCAAAAATCCAAAAAATCAAAAATCCAAAAATCCAAAAATCAAAAAATCAAAAAATCAAAAAAATCAAATCAAGTTCTCACGTCAGGTTCGGGTTTGATCCCACTGTCCGATTGTCAAGACATTTCATTTTCACCGCCACTGAAGCGTGGGTTTGTCCCACTAGTGTGCCTTTCAATTTTCATTTGCACCACTAACAAACATGGGTCAGTCCCATTAACACTTCATTTCACTTCTTTCATTTGCATCACCAATAAACGTGGGTCTATCCCAATTTTAAATTCTTATTCGGGTCAGTCCCGTGTTAGAATTCCTGTTCGTTGGAGTCTTTTGCAGCCCAATAACACAGGTAAGTATTTGGTGTCTACTTCTTTGTCTCAAGTTTTTTCAAAACTCAGACAAAGAGGGGCAAACTGTAGACACCAAATTTTTGGTGTAATTTCATTTTTAGTTTTTTTATTTGTCGAGTTCATTTTTAGTTTTTAGTTTCCAGTTTTATTTTTATTTTTAAGTTTTATCATAGAATTTGGAGAAAAGGAAAAAAAGCATTCAAGAAAAATATGATTTAGTCGTTTGTAGTTTAAATTCAATGCTTTCTTAAAAGAAAAAAAAAAGAAGAAAAAGAGGAAAAGAAAGAAAAATCATAAAAAAGAGAAAAAGGGAAATTCGTTCACAAAAATATGTTTATTTCTTTAAATTCAACCTTTTTGCACTTTAGTTATTCTTATTAAGTTATTTTGAAAAAGAAAAAAGGAAAAATGAAGAAAATTTGAAAAATGGACATTTTTGTGGTTTTTATTTATTTAGTTTGTTTTTTTATTTATTTGTTTTCATTCTTATTATTATTACATGGTTTTGTCGTTTTGTTATTCTTATTATTATTTATATTCTGTATTTATTAAGTTGTAAAAAAAAAAAAAAAAAAAAAAAAAGCTACGTGCATGCAAGCTGCATTTTCGCAGCTTGCAAAGGAACTTTGAGGCAGCTCCTTAGCTGCAAATACAGAGGGAGTTTGTTAAGGGTTTAGGAGGGGGTTCTTGGTATAAATAGAAAAAGAAACAGCAGCCGCAAGAGGGGAGTAAAGGGCGATAGAAAAAACAGCGTAGGAAAGAAGGAGAGAGGGAGAGACAAACAAAAAACAGCTAAGAAAAGGCCGAGAGAAAGAGAACGGCTGTGAGAAAAATCTGAAGGCTTTTAACGGCTGGGGTTTGGTGAGTAGGCTGGAGGGTTTTTCAGAAAAAGAGAGGACACGGCGTAGAGAAAACCAGAAAGGCTAGGTAGCGGCTAGGTTTTGAGCGGGGAGAAAAGGGCCGAGACCGAGGGAGAGCAAGGAGAGTTCTTGGGAGAGCAAGCTGACGGCAGCAAACTAGGAAAGAAATCTGGGCAAGAAACCTACGGGCAAGAGAGTAGGAGAGCCGTGGGATGAAGGGTTGGTGAAGGTGTTGGGCATTTGGGGCCGTAGCCGCAAGGGGGAGGTTTTGGGGGTTTTGTTTAGAAGTTGACGGCTAAGGAAAGACGGGGAAAGCAAGAGAGAGCTAGGACGGCGAAGGTAGAAATAGACCAGCGAGAAGATGTTGACGGGGGGGATTCTAAAAAAGCTAGAAAACAAGAGAGGAGAGCAGCGTGAGGAAGATAGAGAGGAACGGCAAAAGAAGAAACAACCCAGAGTGAGCAAGAGCGAGAAAGAAGCAGCGAAAATCTGGAATCCAAAAGGGGCGATTGCGGCAATTCGTTCACGGAGTTTTCTGCCCAGATTTGGGCCCAAAAAGCTTGGTCAGGTAGAGTTGCAGGAAGCTACGGCAGTGAGAAGAAAAGGAGGCTGAATCGAGGGAGATTGGTGGCTGGAAAAGAAAGGAGTGAATTTTACAGAAAATCTGGTCACCAAGCTGACTTTTCAGTCATGTTGTGACCCAGATTTCTCTCCCAATATACCTACTTTCGAGGAGATTTGTGTTGATTCCTCATCTACAATACTCAGGGAGGAAGTTTTGTGTTGATCTGTACCGGGAAAAACTGCTGCGGCATCACCAAATTCGAGGCCAAGCATACTGTCCTCGGCTTTTTGAGAGCCGCAACCTGGGTTTCATATTGGGTGGAACTTTCGCATCTTCCTACAGATTTCAGTTGCAGTTTCAACTTCATAAGGAGGTGCAGGTAACCATAGCTCCCTTCCTAGCTTGATTTGACATGTTTTGCACGAAGAACAAAACCTGTCTGATGTCAACTTTGAATTTTTCTTTCCTTTCCTTGCTGCGGTGTTTCCATTGCTGTTTGGATCTCTTTTGTTGGACATTTGGGATTATGTTGATGTTTCGTGTTTGCTGAAACAATAGTTTTTCTTTTGGGGTTTGCGATGCTTTGGTGTTGAATAAGTGTTTGTAAGTGTTCAAAGCAGCAAAAACAGGAATTCGGTTGCATCTTAGAACTCGGTTGCTGAAGCTTTGTTGTGGCTGAGTTTGGGGTTTTGGATACTTAATTAAGCTTTTTGATTTTCAATGTTTGTTGTTTATCACTTGGGTTGAGGCAGTCACAACAGCTAGTTGCCAAAGGGTGTGTGTTTCTTTCTTTTGTTTGAACTATGGTATGGTAGAAAGCTTCATCAGCCGCCCAGAATTCTTTTAGCAGGAAATTCATCTGTGTTCTTGTTTTTTGCATGAAATATCCGACGCTTCTGATTTTTCATCTCCTTGTATGCATGATAAACTTGATAAGAACTTGAGTTTGGATTTGTGATTTGAAATGATTGTGTGAATCTGCCATGTGAAGTGCTGAATCTCTAAAGCATTAATTGCTGAAGTTCGAAACTCTTTTCGCGCAAAAATTTTCCAGAACTTGCATATTCACTTGCTAAGTTTCTAATTTTTTTGGATGTTAAAGTTATGCATTCGGTTGATCGTTTTAAAGTTGCTGCGCTTGATGAAAATTTGGATTGGATTTGGGCATGTGAATTGGCAGTATACGTCTAAAAATCAGAATTGCAGAAAGCTTTAGCTGCAGAAATTTCCTTCTACGTAATTTGCATGCATGTTAACAAAAGAAAATTGCACTTTGACCCCTTGGCTTCTAACTAATGCCACTAGGACCCAATCAATTGAATAATTTCATCAATTTGGTCCTTGACAATTTTAATTCTACAACTTCATTGCTTGTTTGTTTTAATTAATTACTATGCTCTGCTTCAATTGCATTTAATTCATGACTTTAGGGGCTTTATGACCAAGTGAGCCTGTATTTGCCTATTTTTTTTTTAATTTTTCCAAATAAATTGGTACCTTGACCATTTCTTTTATTTTGGAGGATAAATAAGTGATTTCACTCCACTTAAGGCATCAACGCAAGGGAGGTAACTTCTACATTCTTGAGTTTATTTTTCCTACGTGCTCCTACGTGCTATGTGAATATGCCTGTCTACTTCGCTTTCCTTACCTCCCTGCGTGCATTTACTTGCTTTTTACTTTTATTTAAGTTTTTATGGGGTATGTGTACACCTCTTGGCTTGTAATAGATAGTGCTCGGAGAGCATCTGGTCCATTCACCCTTTCCCTTTTATGCTTTTATGGGGTATGTGTACACCTCTTGGCTTGTAATAGATAGTGCTCGGAGAGCATCTGGTCCATTTCCCCTTCCCCTTGGTTGCTTGTTTTTGTTGCTACATGTTTAATCGCTTTATTAGGCTCTTGCATCTAGTCGAGCATGCTAAGTGCTACGTGCTACGTGTTTACGAGCGTTTTGGCATGTCTACTTGCTTCCATAGCCTGAATGAATGGAATGGATGAATGTACGTTTCCGCTAGTCCAACGCTAGTCGGAATTCATAGAATGGGCTAGTCCAACGCTAGACCCTTAGGGATTTCCCCTCATTAGCATATCATTTGCTTGTTCACCACATATCACGCATTTTCCTTAGTTTTATCATTTGGCATGATCCTCGAACCCGTTTTCCCTCCATTTTAGGATTTTTGCATTTCATGCTAGTTATAGGGTCCATTTGCTTGAGTGTCCCCTTCTGATAAGGGAAACGAGCGAGTGTGGCTACTCGATAGCCTTAGCACGCTAGTTTTGCCTTCTAATTAAAGGGAAAATCGAAGTCGAAAAGTTAGGAGTCATTCCCATACCCGACCTGATGCATTCCCTTAGGTTCATTCATTCTCATTTATCACTTACTCATTCTTTTCAATTCACATTTTCCTTTCCTTATTGTTCATTTTGATTTCTACTTCACAAAATTGCACTTAATTACACCTATATGCACTTATCACTATATTTCATACACTTGCACACAAACACTTGGAATTTTCATACGATTGCACACGTGCACCTTTTCATACACTTGCACACAAACACTTGGATTTTTAATTTCTTTCATACACTTTCACACTTGCACACGTGAGTCTCATTTGCATTAACCGACCTCTATGGGGTTTTCCTTTGTTGGCCGCCACAATTCATGTGGTTTGGGACCAAAAGCCTCACGAGAGACATCGTAGAATTTAGGATTGCATTTTTCTTTCCGTTTTGCATTCATATAGTCATATCCAACGTGCGAACATATATTGGGTAGAAAATTAGGAAAGGTAAGGTTAAGTCGCGCAACTAGCCTTGGCTAGGTCAGAGGGGTGCCTTGGATTCTATCCTTGCCTTCCCCTTTGTCAAACGTGACCCCCGAACCTTTTTCTTTGGCTTACGTGGACTAGGAGTCGTTTTAAAAAGGGGTTTACTACTTTGTCTTTAAAAAACACTTTTTGGGTGATTTGGTACACCCCAAATCTATACCAAGTGGCGACTCCGTTTTCATATTTAAAAAACCCTTTTTAAGATTTCATTTGGCCAAATCGTCGCTTTCCAAAGTCCCATGGCCTTTTTACTTTTCATTTTGCACACGTTCACACCACACTTCACGCACACATCACTCACACATTCACATCACATTCAAAAAGTGGGGCGCGACAACTACTCCATCCTTGGTGACGATGTGTCCCAAGTACTCAACCTGTGGCTGACCAAAAGTGCATTTGGAGAGTTTAGCATAAAGTTTATGATATCTGAGAGTATCCAGAACTTGTTTAAGGTGAATAAGATGGGTAGTTAAATCTGGGCTATATACTAAAATATCATCAAAGAAGACTAATACGAATTTTCTGAGGAAAGGGCTAAAAATTGAACTCATGAGTGCTTGAAAGGTTGCCGGGGCATTAGTAAGCCCAAATGGCATAACAAGGAATTCATACAATCCAATGTGAGTTCGAAAGGCTGTTTTGGGTATATCATGGGGATGCATTCTGATCTGGTGATAACCAGATCTGAGATCAATTTTAGAAAATACTTTGGAACCATGGAGCTCGTCCAAGAGATCATTAATGATAGGGATGGGAAATTTGTCCTTAATGGTGATTTCATTTAACTGTCTATAATCAATACAAAACCTCCATGTTTCATCTTTTTTTCTAACTAGCAAGACAGGTGAAGCGAAAGGGCTATGACTAGGTTGAATAATGCCATTAACTAGCATTTCCTGAACTTGTTTTTCAATTTCATTCTTCTGAGTATGGGGATATCTATAAGGAATCAACTTGAAAGGTTTAGAATCTGGCTTAAGGGGTATCTTGTGATCTAACTGTCTAATAGGGGGTAAGGTGGAAGGTTCTCCAAACACATCAGTATAATCAGCCAAGAGTGCACTTATGGAGTCATCAGTGTGAGATGTTACCTCAGGATTATCAACTGCTAGAACACATGGCCTGCAGAGAGTTTCTTTCTTCTTCCGTCTCAGAAACTTTTGGACAGTTTTTCCCTTCCTCAGTTTGATGTCTGTCTCTCTCAAATCTCCTTGTAGCTTCACTTCCTGCCCTTCCTGATTAAAGGAGAATTGCAGATGCTTGAAATCAAAAGTTACAGGACTGTGCTCTCTCATCCAATCGACCCCCAATACCATATCATACGGCTCAAGTGCAAGCACATATACATCATGAGTGAATGTATGCCCTTGCATTTCCCAAGTCATCCGTGGAACCCAGCTATTACACTGTAGCAACTGCCCATTAGGCACATTGACTGCGAACGATTTCCTTGGTACTACTAATTGAGGATTTTCCTCGAACACTGAAGCTTTAACAAAACTGTGAGAACTTCCTCCATCTAAAAATATTGAGAGTGGTTTCCCATTAAATTTCCCCTTCAGTTTGATAGTGCCCTGCAGCAGTTCACCAGTCATAGAGTGGATGGAAAATTCTACATCTTTATGACTACTGGCCCCACTATATTTTATCACTGCCCTTTCGGTCAAGATTGATTCCTCCAATTTCCTTTTGTCTTCATCATCAACGAGTAACATGTGAATCCCCTTCCTACTACATACATGCCCGGGCCCATATCTATCCCCACATTTGAAGCACAGATTATTGGCCTTTCTGTATTGCAATTCTGATGGAGATATTTTCTGGAACATAGGAGATCCCCCTCTTTTACTACTCTCGGCTCCTTCAAGAGCATGATTAACTCTAGGTGAAGGCAGAGCAAAGCTCTTGGGAGCCATCTTCTGTTTCTTGGTGAATGCTTCAAAGGCCTTTTCCTGCATTCTCGCTGTCTTAAAGGTATCTAACAGAGTTCGAGGCTTGTGCATTTTGACCGATATCTTGAGCTTTTCAGATAACCCACTCAAGAAGCAAGAGATAAAGAAAGGTTCTGTAAGTCCTGGGGTCTTGATCAAAACTCTGGCCTTGAGTTCTTCGAATTTCTCCTGATACGGGTGAATGTTTGCTGCAATTTACTGAACTCTTCTACTGCATCATCTTGTCCCACTTCTCCAAATCTCTTTATGAGTCCTTCTTCAAACTCAAGCCAAGAAAGCTTACTTAGGCCCATCTTGAACCCTTGAAACCATATATCTGCCTTATCCTCTAAATGCATTTCTATCACATCGAACCATTGTTCCTCTGCCACATGATATATCTGAAAATATTTGATACATTTCCTCAGCCATTCTCGGGGATTTCCCCTCTGAACAGAGGAAATTCCACCTTAGGGACAGGGGCATGAAGATTCTTCCTTACTCCACATTCTTGACTAGGCTCGTCCAACCAAATTACGTTCTGATTACCCGATCGATTTGGAGACTTCTCTGCGTTACTGCCGGGACCCAAAATTCCCTTATCTCTATTGATGGATCGTATGAGATTGCCATATTGAGTAGACACAGTTGCTACTAGGGTCTTCAATTCTGCAGTGATAGTCTCCAGTCGTTCATCAGTCTACTTCCTATTCAGAAGAGAATCTTCAATGAATTCCTGTAGTTTGTTTTCTTGACATTTGATCAGTTCCTCTAGAGCTTTGAATCTTGTACCTTCGGCCATGATGGGCAATCAAAAGCTACTGAATCCGAGGATCAGTACCTCTGATACCAAATGTTATGACCCGATTCCAGAATGAAGAAAAGAATTGAGGTGGGGTTTAGGGAAGACGGAAAAGTCAGAAATTAGGGAGAATGAGAAAGGCTTATTGATTTCATCTTCCAGAATGAATCCGTAGTACACGGGAGTAGCTTATTTATCCAGCTTCTAGTCACTTCCTCTAATAGAATAACTACTTGCTACTCTAGTCGGTTGAGCTGTAACTTCTCCAACTATCTCTAGCACGTGGCTATGATATGAGAATACCGCCAAAACATAGCACTAATGGATTTATTATACAAGGCGTAACATGTTACAAGTGATTGCTTCTTGCACTTTGACTTATGATTTATAAACTTTGATTGTAACACAGAGAACTTTTCTTTATCAATGACATTGCTAATCTTGATTTGATATTTGAACAATTTGTATTTTATTTGTGAAAAATCATTGGAAACTGCTAAAATAAGGTTGCAACAATGAACCGCTCGTAAGCAATTCGAGTTCGAGCTTGACTCAAACTCGAGTCGAGTTCAAGCTAACCAAGTTGAACTTGAGCTCAAAAATACTCAATTCGTTAGCTCACGAGTCGGTTCAATTATATATATTCTTTATTTTTTTTATTTTAATAGTAAAATTACATGTATCCCTAATATTTTATTATTTGTTAAGAAAATTTATTATTTTATTCATTAATTTAAGCTCGAGTTCGACTCGAATTTGAGTCGGGTTCAAGTTTGAACTTTACATTGAGAGCTTGTTGAGTTCAAATTCAAATTCGAACTTGATAAAACTAAATTAAAACTCAACTCGATTAGCCTAAATTCCTACTCGATTCGACTCATTTGTACCCCTACGACAATTGAATTGTTGTTTTGCCCCTTCTACATTAAGATTTATAGGTCTTTGAGACATAATTTTAATTTACACAAGACCTTGAACTAAATGGTGTAACTTTTGGAAAGAACGATCAATCTGGCTTCTTGCAGTGGTTGTAGATATTAAGAAGAAAGAGTTTGAGGAAATATTTTCTCTATATTTCACACTGTAGCGCCCCTTTTTTAATAAGAAAAATAAATGGTTTAAAAAATGAATTTTAATTCAAATTTTTTATTGAAAAAATGATTTTTGAATTAAAAAAAAATGGGCCTAAATGGGGTTTGAAAGTGCGACGATTTGGGCTCAAATTATAGTTTAAAAAGGGTTTTTGAATAAAAAATCGGAGTCGCCACTTGGTATGGAGTTAAGGTGTACTAAGTCACCTAAAAATGAATTTTCAAAGAAAAAAGTAGAAAACTCTTTTTAAACGACTCCAGATCTACGTAAATCAAAGAAAAAGGTTCGGGAGTCACATTTGAAGAAAGAGAAGGCAAGGATAAAATTTCAAGGCACCCTTTCGACCTAACCAAAGCTAGTTGCGTGAATTAGTCAAAGATTTTCTTATTTTTAATCTAAAGATTTATCACATTTGGATGTACTATATGAATACAAACCCTAGACCTAAGAGGGTATCGGGGGGTCGGAATTTCTCTTCAAAACTTAATTGGTACCAACCACATTAATTGTGAAGCCTAATAAAGACTCTTTGAAGAGGACACGAATAATGTAAAAATATGAGACTCTAAGAAAAGAAAAGAAAAATAATAAAGATAATTATAATTATACAAATATACATGACCTAAAAGAATGCATCATAACGGGTGCGGGGATAAAATGTTCGTGACTTCAATTTTTCCTTTTATAGAGGAAATACGAGCGTGCTAAGGCTAAAAAGCCAAATTCGTCCATATCCCATATTCAAGGGGTTTTCTCTAATCTAATCAAGCAAATGATCTAACCTAACTCTAATTTTTTCTATATGAAATGCAAATCTAATGTCATGTCTCATGCATAGGAGTAAGGAATATACATATATGGAGAAAATATAGGATAAGAGATATACATATAAGGGGGATGTCATACAAAAATGATAAAAGACCCTAGAAAGTGAAAAATATGCATGAAAATGTAGTGTAGTCACACAAACATGATTTAGCGTGTGGACGGTCTCTAAGGGTCTAGCATTGGATTAGCCCATATTTCTATTTTCTCACTAGCGTTGGACTAGTGAGAAATCGGACAAAGGAACCACAACTAGCATTGGACTAGTGTGGTATCGGGAAATGGATCATAACTAGCGTTGGACTAGTGTGATAACACGTCATACATTAATTATAACTAAATTAATCATGTAAAACTCAATAAAAGCATGTAAACACATAATATCACATAAACACATAACACATAATCATGATATCTAGATACAAGGCTCTAAGAAAGCGGTAACACATAGCACATAAACATGCAAAAACACACAAGACAAATATAAAGCAAATAAAAACCCTAACTATTACATTTGAGGGGGGCCTACTACAATCTAAAAGGGGAATGTGAAATAAAATGAAGTAAAGTAAACCTAACTATTACAACTTGGCATTTAAATGCCCTTTAAATAATCAAAATGAAACTAAAATAAATATTCAAAATTTAAACAAATAAAGCAAATAAATAAATGAAATAAAACATTCAAAAAACATACAATTAAGCACATAAAGTCACATAGACATATAGAGTCAAATAAAGTGAAAATAAGGGATAGAGTGTATCTCTCTTGAATTGGGGCCATAATGACATGAATTTACTTGTTTATACTCCAAAATAATAAAAAGGGTCAAGGCATCATTTTAATTAACAATTAATTACATGAAACGAAAATTAAACACAAAAATGAAAATTAAACACGAAATGAAAATTAAACACAAAATGGAATCACTTAAAGTATTTCATAAAAGAAATCATCTATATGCAAGAAATTAGAGCGGAAAAGAACCTAATTGAAATAATTAAGAAGTACTAAGATGAGGTACTAAAATTAATGACTCAAAATGGAATCTACCAAAATCAAATGCTAAACCTTTAAAACATGACACAAATTCACTAAAATCAACCCAAAGTCTACATTAAGTCATGTTAAAGAAAGAAGTAACATGTTAGAGGGACCAAATCGATTAGTTTTTTCCAATTTTATAGGCCATAGTAGCGTTAGACATCAATTAAGGGGTTAAAGTATAATTTCTTGAACATTTTCCATGCAAAAATGCATGCAAAACTACGAATGAACAAGCTTCTGCAACAACAAAAAAAAAACTTTCAGCATGCTAAAGTGATTCCTCTGTGATTTCATCCGCAAATTTTCCGCAGCTCTCGGACAAGATCATATTTAGTTTGAACTAAAGCAAGAAGACCGCCACTTAATCCTCTCACTTTGCAATAGAAAGATTAGATTCAATCACAAGGAGTCGGACAAAAGAGCATGCAAATGCTGAAGAAAAAAGTTTCTGCAACTTATCTTCATTTAGCCGAAACAAAAATTCAAACACAATGACTCAAACAAGTCCCAACTCATTCAAGCAAAGATCCAACACGCTTTCGGACACCCAAACGTGACCAAATAATCTGAACACTTGCTCAACTTCAACTGCTCAGATTTTCCAGAAAAATAAACAAGACAATGAAAACTGATGGCCTTTATTCCTATGTTCCCAAACACGCGCATGGCACCCCATTCGAACGGCAAACAAACCAAACACTTGAAGCAAGCCAGAATTTCAACAATCAAATAGAAAAAGAAATCCATTCGCACTGCTGCAACAAGGCGGAGGGTTTCCATCCTATTGCAGCAGAAAAAAAAAATGTTTTCCCGCGAGAGAAAAAAAAACTCTGCAGTTCTAAGAATTTTGGTCTTCAGCAACCCAGAAAATTCGCAAAAGGTTCTAAACAAAACCCAAGCATTCTATACAACCATCATTCAATCATCAATGATTCACCAACACAACAAGATTCATGAGCAAGGAAATCATCTGAAACCCAATCATAGCAAAGGGAAAGGAATGACTCATGAAACCAGTAACCAAACATCAGCATTTCACACATGATCCGAATTTATCAAGCCCAACAAATAGCTTCTAAATACTTATTGATAGTCCTACTCGACCACAACACAAGGATTCAAGTCATGAAGTGTCAAACCGCAGGAAAACATATAAAGCTGGGAACTTTCTTCTTCCCTCAACTAAAAAACTTTGGCAGCTTCTGAAAACTTTGAGTTTTCATTGAGCTTTCACAACCAGCACATACCAAGCTACACTTCATCATAGAAAACAGTACAAATGAAAGAAATCAGCCCCCCCCCCCAAAATCCTAGGTTTTGACACGAAAAGATCCGATGATTCCCAACCCAAAATTAGAAATAACAATGGCTTCAACTCTTCAATTCAACCAGCCCATGAAGCACGTATACTCAAATGTCAAAGATAACTAACGGGGAAATGGCCATAAGTAAAGTCATAGACCCTATGCTTGAAAGTTTCAAGATCTGAACCAAGGCTTAAAGGGAAAGACAACTTATAGTGCTTTCTTTTCTTTTTCGTAGGCGATAACAGTGGAATGAAATGAAGATGATTTCTACTCCTCGCAATAGGTAGCAGCTCCAATGGCTCCTTCGTCCCTTTAAGAATAGCATTCGACCAGAATTTTCTCTTCTTCTACCTTGCTCTCTTGCTCACTCTCACGGTCTCCTCCTCTCACTTTTCTCAGTGTGAGGCCCCAATCAGTTCGTAAGTTGATATTAGGGTTATTCATTATTTCGGTGTGGTGAAGTTAGGGTTAAGGCTAAGGAGGAAAGCCTAATCTCGGTTAAGATTGAAAACCCTAGTTTATGTATTACTTTGAAATGGTTAGCAAACTCTAGATTAGCAAACCTCTAGTGTTAGAATTTATTAGAAAGCTTAAGTGGAGTTTTTTTTATCGCCAGCCTTTTTCTACATTTTCTTTATTAGAAAATTTCCCAGATAATTTTTATTAAGTAAATATAGGTTTTAGATGATTTTTCTAGTATCGGTTAGTTTTTGAGAAATTAAGAACATATATCGGACGTGGGACCCGCTAGCGCGGAAAGTTCAGAAAAATTCGCCCAACTAGGTTAAGTTTTGGATACTGGAATTAATTTACCGGGTGTTAAGAGATAAGTAGAGGTTGCAATTTGGATTGATATGAGAGAGACAAGTTAGGTAGGTATTTAATAAAAGGTGACAAGTGTCACCATTTGAGTGGTCTACCCTTAAGACCACTATTCATGGTCTTACCAATTGACTAATTAAATCAAAAAAACAACCAAAAATTCTCCATTTCGTCTCCCTTGTTGGCCGGCCCTCTCTCTCAAAAAGAAAGGAAGAAACTCTTCAAGTTTTGCTTCCATTTTGCTCCAAATCATCAAAACCAACCATTGAAACTTGAACTTACTCCATAAAACCTCTTCAATTAGTGTTAGTAAGTTGTTTGGTGGAGTGATTTGGAAAGCTAGGAGGACCTCTTGCTCTCTCTCTCTTGTTTCTAAGGTGAGTTGTGAAGAACCACCCTTCTCCTTTAATTGATGCTTAAATCATGCTTAGTGGTAGTATGAGATGCAAGTTTATGGATTATTTCTTGATTTGTGGTTGAAGTGATGAAGTTTTATTATTTTTGGAGATTTTTCTGTTTTAATATAAGCATGATTGTGTGGCTATCTATGATGATTGGCAATGGTATATAATGACTCTAGGAGGTGGAAAAATGATTAATTGCAACCAATTTCTGGTTTGGAAGAAATTTCAGAAAATTAGGGTTCTTGTGGGAGCATTCTGCCCGAATTTTTAGCTCCTAGTTAGAGGCCGAATTGGGCTTGGATTAAAACATCAAAGTTGTAGGGAATGACATTTTAGAGGTGCCTACAAAATTTCAGGTCAATCGGAGTAGTGTAGAATGAGAAAAGTAGAAATTACTATTACTGTTCTGGTTTTACCCGAATGTAAGAACTGCGCCTGTAATTGGTTGTTTTGGCTGGAATTGCTTCCGAATTGGTTGTTGAGGTCTTCTGATGAAATGTAGCCCTGTTTCTTAGCTTTCAGCTGGTTTTGGACTTTCTGGATTCGGACTTGGATAGCCTGATTTATGATGTTTCCGCTAGAATGCATTCTGTGAATCTGTTTTTGTGATTCTGGTGTAGTATTTTGCATTTTTGACCTAGTTACCCTCGAAAATGGACTGAGTAGCCTTCTTCAACATTGTAGCTTCTTAAGTCCTGAATATATCTACAAAATTTCCGGTCAAACGGATCTGTGTAGCTCGAGTTATAACCAAAACACTCGCACCTATTTTGTACCCTAAAATTGTGTACGTTTTGAATTTCAGCTTCTGACCGTGCATTTTTCCGTTTTGATCCCGTAAGATCTGGGTGTCAACTCCTTCATAAGAAATTTAGATCTTGGTTTTAGCTTCGAAACGGTATAAAGTGCGTTGAAATCCGAGTTCCGTAGCTTCCGTTATGATCAAAACAAGATTGATCGTCAGAACTGCCTTTGATCTGGACAGTTCTGATGGGTACTTTGGCACTCAATTTTCGTTCTGTTCTGAATGGATTCAGGTCTTGGCCAAAACATCAAAGTTTTAGCCTTATGACTCAGCTTTCTAATGCCTTTGGAATTCCCTGATTTAGATTTGTCATTTGGGAGTTATGGTCCAGCAAACATACCCTGTTCGTTACTATAGAGTGCGAATTTCTGGAACGATTTTCCATACTTTCGACCTATTTCTGTTCAGATCCGGATTTAGGTGTCTTCATGAAAATTGTAGCCCTTCCTCTTAGCTTCACAACGATAGCTCATGTACCTTGATCCGACATTCCTAGCATAACTTTTGATCAAAACGATTTGAGAAGGCAGATTTGGCCATTTCCGTTTTCCGTTCCGCGCGGGCGCGTGTGCCCGTTTTGCCGTTTCCGCACTTGCATGTGCCGATTTTGCCGTTTTGCTTGTTTTAAATATGTTAGTAGCCGTTTGTGATATATTGTGACACAATCTTCAATTTCAGACGTTGGTGAGTTAGGTGGAGCCGGTGGGGCCTACTAACTACTCCTCGCGACACGAATTTCGTACTTTTGCTCTTTTGTTCGTTGTGTAAGTATTCAGGCCGCTCTTATGTGTTAGTTGCTTATGTGTTTCGATATGTATGAAAAGGGTACCTAGGCGAGGGTGTACTTTATCGCACTCGACCTAAACCCTAATTTTCGCACACATTTGTATATGGCATATGTATATGAATCATTTTGGAACTAAACCCCTTGAGCTTGTGGCTCGGGGTGACTTTTGAGTAAATTTTGTGAAGTTTGTGAGTTTGGGGCCAGATCTCATGACCTAGATGGACTATTCGAGCCGGTTAGGGTTTGGTCGAAGTTAGTCCAACCTGGTTTGAGGTCACCAAGTTTGTGAGTCCGGTTCACCGATTATGTGGACCAAGTTTGTGTCCCGAGCTTGTGAACCAAGCTCAATTTCGTTCGCTCGAGCAAGTTTGTGAGGTGTCTGGCCAGAGAGGGTGATAAGGTGTACGGTGGGAGTATAAGTGAAGTTCTACGGACCATTACTTGTGGTCGACGGAGGGTCGGCAGGAGGTCACACATGGCAAACGATCTGACTTTGGAGCCACCTGTATCCTTATTATGTGATGTTACTTTTCTGCTTTTGCTTTACTCTTACTGTGCAATTGTTAATATGTGAGATTTACGCTTTTGCCCCTGTTTACTTGCTAAACATATAGCTTACCCCTTTTCTTTTGTTTTCCTTAGCAGGGGCCGACGCGGGGACTTTTGACACATACACTAGTATAGTTAGGTTTGTTTGTAATAGTCGGACAGCTAGGATGTTTGTTTTTGTTTTGGTGATTTGTATAGGAACCCTCCTTAGGGTCTACCTTCTGATGGTTGTTATTATAATGTATTAAAGTGGTTTGACTCGATACTTTTGAAGATGTAAATAGAATTTTTGGCGGTAGTATATATTATAAATAGTTCTCTTTTGGTTTAATATAATTTTGTTAGCTTTGTGTTTTGAGTCCTGGCGCGAGCTAGGCAGGCATCCCGCCGATACCCTTGGGTTCGCCCTTGGGAGAAGCGGGGGCGTCACAGGTGGTATCAGAGCGCCTAGGTTAGAGGACTTGGGCAAGTGGGACATACGCGATAGGCACTAGGCATATTTGATTCTTTTAAGCTGAAATGCCGGTGAACTGACGAATTAATGTTTTGTAGGTATGTATCCGGGCAGTTCGAGTAGTGCGAGACCTATTGGAATGGGACCGAGACCTCCGAGTGCGAGGGGCCCAGAGGATCGAGCGCTGCGTAAGCGGGCGATCCGTTATCGGCAGAGACTTGGAGAGCCTTACACTTTGTACTCCCCTTTTGGTCAGGTGTCACACCGACCTTGTAGGTGTTGGTATACGTACAGTTATCCTGACGAGGTCGTCCTGGCAGTGGACGATTAGCGACGTAGCCTGAGTAGTCAGCTAGAGGAGGCCAGAGAGGTTGGCCATGGGCAGGCGATGCGTATTAGGGACTTGGAGCGGGGTCTCCGAGATGAGATGCAGAGGGTGGACGCTTTACGCCGTCAGCTTCAGGACACCCATCAGCACCTCTTCGCTTTGAAGAGGCAGCTGAAGGAGAGGGTGCGGAGTATTTCGATGGACTGCGAGGTCATTCTAGATATGGCCGCGGAGGCACCGCCTCGAGCCACCGGTCCAGAGGGGATGGACGAGGTGGACATGTTAGGTTCCGTAGGGAACCTGGGCCCTAGGGGAGGCGTTTAGGGTCGCTTTTATACTTTTATTTAGCTAGTGGATTACCACTTTCTTTCGTTATTTGGTTGACTGACTAGATTTTTTGGAGCCGGTGCTCATGTGTACATTGGGTTTTGTACCGATTGGAGGTCGGTAATCTGTAAATCTTTTGGTGTGACTTTGTAAATATATGTATATATTTGAGTGGCATTTTGAACTTATCTCTTGTATGTCTTTTGTGCATACGCTTTACGTCCGTACTTTTGCTCATAGTTTGAATAATAAGTATATGTAACGTTCCGATCTATAGACTTGTGGCCCGAAATGGACTCCGGTGGTCAAAGTAGAGCTGGAGAGCAAGAGTGTATGCAATGGGTCAATATGAGGTGACTGACCCTTCGGCGGGTTTCGAAGGTATGCTTTGACCAAAGAATTAATTTCGAGGACGAAATTTTCCTATGTGGGGGAGATTGTGAGGCCCCAATCAGTTCGGAAGTTGATATTAGGGTTATTCATTATTTCGGTGTGGTGAAATTAGGGTTAAGGCTAAGGAGGAAACCCTAATCTCGGTTAAGATTGAAAACCCTAGTTTATGTATTAGTTTGAAATGGTTAGCAAACTCTAGATTAGCAAACCTCTAGTGTTACAATTTATTAGAAAGCTGAAGTGGAGTTTTATTTATCGCCCGCCTTTTTCTACATTTTCTTTATTAGAAAATTCCCCAGATAATTTTTATTGAGTAAATATAGGTTTTAGATGATTTTTCTAGTATCGGTTAGTTTTTGAGAAATTAAGAACATATATCGGACGTGGGACCCACTAGCGCGGAAAGTTCGGAAAAATTCGGCCAACTAGGTTAAGTTTTGGATACTGGAATTAATTTATCGGGTGTTAAGAGATAAGTAGAGGTTGCAATTTGGATTGATATGAGAGAGACAAGTTAGGTAGGTATTTAATAAAAGGTGACAAGTGTCACCATTTGAGTGGTCTACCCTTAAGACCACTATTCATGGTCTTACCAATTGACTAATTAAATCAAAAAAACAACCAAAAATTCTCCATTTCTTCTCCCTTGTTGGCCGGCCCTCTCTCTCAAAAAGAAAGGAAGAAACTCTTCAAGTTTTGCTTCTATTTTGCTCCAAATCATCAAAACCAACCATTGAAACTTGAACTTACTCCATAAAACCTCTTCAATTAGTGTTAGTAAGTTGTTTGGTGGAGTGATTTGGAAAGCTAGGAGGACCTCTTGCTCTCTCTCTCTTGTTTCTAAGGTGAGTTGTGAAGAACCACCCTTCTCCTTTAATTGATGCTTAAATAATGCTTAGTGGTAGTATGAGATGCAAGTTTATGGATTATTTCTTGATTTGTGGTTGAAGTGATGAAATTTTATTATTTTTGGGGATTTTTCTGTTTTAATATAAGCATGATTGTGTGGCTATCTATGATGATTGGCAATGGTATATAATGACTCTAGGAGGTGGAAAAAGTGATTAATTGCAACCAATTTCTGGTTTGGAAGAAATTTCAGAAAATTAGGGTTCTTGTGGGAGCATTCTGCCCGAATTTTTAGCTCCTATTTAGAGGCCGAATTGGCCTTGGATTAAAACATAAAAGTTGTAGGGAATGATATTTTAGAGGCTCCTACAAAATTTCAGGTCAATTGGAGTAGTGTAGAATGAGAAAAGTCAAAATTACTATTGCTGTTCTGGTTTTACCCGAATGTAAGAACTGCGCCTGTAATTGGTTGTTTTGGCTGGAATTGCTTCCGAATTGGTTGTCGAGGTCTTCTGATGAAATGTATCCCTGTTTCTTAGCTTTCAGCTGGTTTTGGACTTTCTGGATTCGGACTTGGATAGCCTGATTTATGATGTTTCCGCTAGAATGCGTTCTGTGAATCTGTTTTTGTGATTCTGGTGTAGTATTTTGCATTTTTGACCTAGTTACCCTCGAAACTGGACTGAGTAGCCTTCTTCAACATTGTATCCTCTTAAATCCTGAATATATCTGCAAATTTTCCGGTCAAACGGATCTGTGTAGCTCGAGTTATAACCAAAACACTCGCACCTGTTTTGTACCCTGAAATTGTGTACGTTTTGAATTTCAGCTTCTGACCGTGCATTTTTCCGTTTTGATCCCGTATGATCTGGGTGTCAACTCCTTCATAAGAAATGTAGATCTTGGTTTTAGCTTCGAAACGGTATAAAGTACGTCGAAATCCGAGTTCCGTAGCTTCCGTTATAATCAAAACAAGATTGATCCTCAGAACTGCCTTTGATCTGGACAGTTCTGACGGGTACATTGGCACTCAATTTTTGTTCTATTCTGAATGGATTCAGGTCTTGGCTAAAACATCAAAGTTTTAGCCTTATGTCTCAGCTTTCTAGTGCTTTTGGAATTTCCTGATTTAGATTTGTGAGCTGGGAGTTATGTTCCAGAAAACATACCCTGTTCGTTACTATAGAGTGCGAATTTCTGAAACGATTTTCCATACTTTCAACCTATTTCTGTTCAGATCCGGATTTAGGTGTCTTCATGAAAATTGTATCCCTTCCTCTTAGCTTCGCAACGGTACCTCATGTACCTTGATCCGATATTCCTAGCCTAACTTTTGATCAAAACGGTTTGAGAAGGAAGATTTGGCCATTTCCGTTTGCCGTTCCGCGCGGGCGCGTTCGCCCTTTTTGCCGTTTCCGCACTTGCATGTGCCGATTTTACCGTTTTGCTTGTTTTAAATATGTTAGTAGCTGTTTGTGATATATTGTGACACAATCTTCAATTTCAGACGTTTGTGAGTTAGGTGGAGCCGGTGGGGCCTACTAACTACTCCTCGCGGCACGAATTTCGTACTTTTGCTCTTTTGTTCGTTGTGTAAGTATTCAGGCCGCTCTTATGTGTTAGTTGCTTATGTGTTTCGATATGTATGAATAGGGTACCTAGGCGAGGGTGTACTTTATCGCACTCGACCTAAACCCTAATTTACGCACACATTTGTATATGACATATGTATATGAATCATTTTGGAACTAAACCCCTTGAGCTTGTGGCTCGGGGTGACTTTTGAGTAAATTTTGTGAAGTTTGTGAGTTTGGGGCCAGATCTCATGACCTAGATGGACTATTCGAGCCGGTTAGGGCTTGGTCGAAGTTAGTCCAACCTGGTTTGAGGTCACCAAGTTTGTGAATCCGGTTCACCGATTATGTGGACCAAGTTTGTGACCCGAGCTTGTGAACCAAACTCAATTTCGTTCGCTCGAGCAAGTTTGTGAGGTGTCTGGCCAGAGAGGGTGATAAGGAGTACGGTGGGAGTACAAGTGAAGTTCTACGGACCATTACTTGTGATCGACGGAGTGTCGGCAGGAGGTCACACATGGCAAACGATCTGGCTTTGGAGCAACCTGTATCCTTATTATGTGATGTTACTTTTCTGCTTTTGCTTTACTCTTACTGTGCAATTGTTAATATGTGAGATTTACGCTTTTGCCCCTGTTTACTTGCTAAGCATATAGCTTACCCCATTTCTTTTGTTTTCCTTAGCAGGGGCCGACGCGGGGACTTTTGACACATACACTAGTATAGTTAGGTTTGTTTGTAATAGTCGGACAGCTAGGATGTTTGTTTTTGTTTTGGTGATTTGTATAAGAACCCTCCTTAGGGTCTACCTTCTGATGATTGTTATTATAATGTATTAAAGTGGTTTGACTCGATACTTTTGAAGATGTAAATAAAATTTTTGGCAGTTGTATATATTATAAATAGTTCTCTTTTGGTTTAATATAATTTTGTTAGCTTTGTGTTTTGAGTCCTGGCGCGAGTTAGGCAGGCGTCCCGCCGATACCCTAGGGTTCGCCCTTGGGAGAAGCGGGGGCGTCACAGGTGGTATCAGAGCGCCTAGGTTAGAGGACTTGGGCAAGTGGGACATACGCGATAGGCACTAGGCATATTTGATTCTTTTAAGCTGAATGATATACTTTAAGCTGAAATACCGGTGAACTGACGAATTAATGTTTTGTAGGTATGTATCCGGGCAGTTCGAGTAGTGCGGGACCTAGTGGCATGGGACCGAGACCTCCGAGTGCGAGGGGCCCAGAGGATTGAGCGCTGCGTAAGCGGACGATCCGTTATCGGCAGAGACCTGGAGAGCCTTACACTTTGTACTCCCCTTTTGGTCAGGTGTCACACCGACCTTGTAGGTGTTGGTATACGTACAGTTATCCTGACGAGGTCGTCCTGGGAGTGGACGATTAGCGACGCAGCCTGAGTAGTCAGCTAGAGGAGGCCAGAGAGGTTGGCCATGGGCAGGCGATGCGTATTAGGGACTTGGAGCGGGGTCTCCGAGATGAGATGCAGAGGGTGGACGCTTTACGCCGTCAGCTTCAGGACACCCATCAGCACCTCTTCGCTTTGAAGAGGCAGCTGAATGAGAGGGTGCGGAGTATTTCGATGGACTGCGAGGTCATTCTAGATATGGCCGCGGAGGCACCGCCTCGAGCCACCGGTCCAGAGGGGATGGACGAGGTGGACACGTTAGGTTCCGTTGGGAACCTGGGCCCTAGGGGAGGCGTTTAGGGTCGCTTTTATACTTTTATTTAGCTAGTGGATTACCACTTTCTTTCCTTATTTGGTTGACTGACTAGATTTTTTGGAGCCGGTGCTCATGTGTATATTGGGTTTTGTACCGATTGGAGGTCGGTAATCTGTAAATCTTTTGGTGTGACTTTGTAAATATATGTATATATTTGAGTGGCATTTTGAACTTATCTCTTGTATGTCTTTTGTGCATACGCTTTACGTCCGTACTTTTGCTCATAGTTTGAATAATAAGTATATGTAACGTTCCGATCTATAGACTTGTGCTCCGAAATGGACTCCGGTGGTCAAAGTAGAGCTGGAGAGCAAGAGTGTATGCAATGGGTCAATATGAGGTGACTGACCCTTCGGCGGGTTTCGAAGGTATGCTTTGACCAAAGAATTAATTTCGAGGACGAAATTTTCCTATGTGGGGGAGATTGTGAGGCCCCAATCAGTTCGTAAGTTGATATTAGGGTTATTCATTATTTCGGTGTGGTGAAGTTAGGGTTAAGGCTAAGGAGGAAACCCTAATCTCGGTTAAGATTGAAAACCCTAGTTTATGTATTAGTTTGAAATGGTTAGCAAACTCTAGATTAGCAAATCTCTAGTGTTACAATTTATTAGAAAACTTAAGTGGAGTTTTATTTATCGCCCTCCTTTTTCTACATTTTCTTTATTAGAAAATTCCCCAAATAATTTTTATTGAGTAAATATAGGTTTTAGATAATTTTTCTAGTATCGGTTAGTTTTTGAGAATTTAAGAACATATATCGGACGTGGGACCCACTAGCGCGGAAAGTTCGGAAAAATTCGGCCAACTAGGTTAAGTTTTGGATACTGGAATTAATTTACCGGGTGTGAAGAGATAAGTAGAGGTTGCAATTTGGATTGATATGAGAGAGACAAGTTAGGTAGGTATTTAATAAAAGGTGACAAGTGTCACAATTTGAGTGGTTACCCTTGGTCTTACCAATTGACTAATTAAATCAAAAAAATAACCAAAAATTCTCCATTTCTTCTCCCTTGTTGGCCGGCCCTCTCTCTCAAAAAGAAAGGAAGAAACTCTTCAAGTTTTCCTTCCATTTTGCTCCAAATCATCAAAATCAACCATTGAAACTTGAACTTACTCCATAAAACCTCTTCAATTAGTGTTAGTAAGTTGTTTGGTGGAGTGATTTGGAAAGCTAGGAGGACCTCTTGCTCTCTCTCTCTTGTTTCTAAGGTGAGTTGTGAAGAACCACCCTTCTCCTTTAATTGATGCTTAAATCATGCTTAGTGGTAGTATGAGATGCAAGTTTATGGATTATTTCTTGATTTGTGGTTGAAGTGATGAAGTTTTATTATTTTTGGAGATTTATCTGTTTTAATATAAGCATGATTGTGTGGCTATCTATGATGATTGGCAATGGTATATCATGACTCTAGGAGGTGGAAAAAGTGATTAATTGCAACCAATTTCTGGTTTGGAAGAAATTTCAGAAAATTAGGGTTCTTGTGGGAGCATTCTGCCTGAATTTTTAGCTCCTAGTTAGAGGCCGAATTGGCCTTGGATTAAAACATGAAATTTGTAGGGAATGATATTTTAGAGGAGCCTACAAAATTTCAGGTCAATCGGAGTAGTGTAGAATGAGAAAAGTCGAAATTACTATTGCTGTTTTGGTTTTACCCGAATGTAAGAACTGCGCCTGTAATTGGTTGTTTTGGCTGGAATTGCTTCCGAATTGGTTGTCGAGGTCTTCTGATGAAATGTAGCCCTGTTTCTTTGCTTTCAGCTGGTTTTGGACTTTTTGGATTCGGACTTGGATAGCCTGATTTATGATGTTTCCGCTAGAATGCGTTCTGTGAATCTGTTTTTGTGATTCTGGTGTAGTATTTTGCATTTTTGACCTAGTTACCCTCAAAACTGGACTGAGTAGCCTTCTTCAACATTGTAGCCTCTTAAGTCCTGAATATATCTGCAAAATTTCCGGTCAAACGGATCTGTGTAGCTCGAGTTATAACCAAAACACTCGCACCTATTTTGTACCTTGAAATTGTGTACGTTTTGAATTTCAGCTTCTGACCGTGCATTTTTCAGTTTTGATCCCGTACAATCTGGGTGTCAACTCCTTCATAAGAAATGTAGATCTTGGTTTTAGCTTCGAAACGGTATAAAGTACGTCGAAATTCGAGTTCCGTAGCTTCCGTTGTGATCAAAACAAGATTGATCGTCAGAACTGCCTTTGATCTGGACAGTTCTGACGGGTACTTTGGCACTCAATTTTCGTTCTGTTCTAAATGGATTCAGGTCTTGGCCAAAACATCAAAGTTTTAGCCTTATGTCTCAGCTTTCTAATGCCTTTAGAATTTCCTGATGTAGATATGTGAACTGGGAGTTATGGTCCAGAAAACATACCCTGTTCGTTACTATAGAGTGCGAATTTCTGGAACAATTTTCCATACTTTCGACCTATTTCTGTTCACATCCGGATTTAGATGTCTTCATGAAAATTGTAGCCCTTCCTCTTAGCTTCGCAACGATACCTCATGTACCTTGATCCGACATTCCTAGCCTAACTTTTGATCAAAACGGTTTGAGAAGGCAGATTTGGCCATTTCCGTTTGCCGTTACGCGCGGGCGCGTGCGCCCGTTTTGCCGTTTCCGCACTTGCATGTGCCGATTTTGCCGTTTTGCTTGTTTTAAGTATGTTAGTAGCCGTTTGTGATATATTGTGACACAATCTTCAATTTCAGACGTTGGTGAGTTAGGTGGAGCCGGTGGGGCCTACTAACTACTCCTCGCGGCACGAATTTCGTACTTTTGCTCTTTTGTTCGTTGTGTAAGTATTCAGGCCGCTCTTATGTGTTAGTTGCTTATGTGTTTCGATATGTATGAAAAGGGTACCTAGGCGAGGGTGTACTTTATCGTACTCGACCTAAACCCTAATTTACGCACACATTTGTATATGGCATATGTATATGAATCATTTTGGAACTAAACCCCTTGAGCTTGTGGCTCGGGGTGACTTTTGAGTAAATTTTGTGAAGTTTGTGAGTTTGGGGCCAGATCTCATGACCTAGATGGACTATTCGAGCCGGTTAGGGCTTGGTCGAAGTTAGTCAAACCTGGTTTGAGGTCACCAAGTTTGTGTATCCGGTTCACCGATTATGTGGACCAAGTTTGTGACCCGAGCTTGTGAACCAAGCTCAATTTCGTTCGCTCGAGCAAGTTTGTGAGGTGTCTGGCCAGAGAGGATAATAAGGTGTACGGTGGGAGTACAAGTGAAGTTCTACGGACCATTACTTGTGGTCGACGGAGTGTCGGCAGGAGGTCACACATGGCAAACGATCTGGCTTTGGAGCCACCTGTATCCTTATTATGTGATGTTACTTTTCTGCTTTTGCTTTACTCTTACTGTGCAATTGTTAATATGTGAGATTTACGCTTTTGCCCCTGTTTACTTGCTAAGCATATAGCTTACCCCTTTTCTTTTGTTTTCCTTAGTAGGGGCCGACGCGGGGACTTTTGACACATACACTAGTATAGTTAGGTTTGTTTGTAATAGTCGGACAGCTAGGATGTTTGTTTTTGTTTTGGTGATTTGTATAAGAACCCTCCTTAGGGTCTACCTTCTGATGATTGTTATTATAATGTATTAAAGTGGTTTGACTCGATACTTTTGAAGATGTAAATAGAATTTTTGGCAGTTGTATATATTATAAATAGTTCTCTTTTGGTTTAATATAATTTTGTTTGTTTTGTGTTTTGAGTCCTGGCGCGAGTTAGGCAGGCGTCCCGCCGATACCCTAGGGTTCGCCCTTGGGAGAAGCGGGGGCGTCACAGGTGGTATCAGAGCGCCTAGGTTAGAGGACTTGGGCAAGTGGGACATACGCGATAGGCACTAGGCATATTTGATTCTTTTAAGCTGAATGATATACTTTCAGCTGAAATGCCGGTGAACTGACGAATTAATGTTTTGTTGGTATGTATCCGGGCAGTTCGAGTAGTGCGGGACCTAGTGGCATGGGACCGAGACCTCCGAGTGCGAGGGGCCCAGAGGATCGAGCGCTGCGTAAGCGGGCGATCCGTTATCGGCAGAGACCTGGAGAGCCTTACACTTTGTACTCCCTTTTTGGTCAGGTGTCACACCGACCTTGTAGGTGTTGGTATACGTACAGTTATCCTGACGAGGTCGTCCTGGCAGTGGACGATGAGCGACGCAGCCTGAGTAGTCAGCTAGAGGAGGCCAGAGAGGTTGGCCATGAGCAGCCGATGCGTATTAGGGACTTGGAGCGGGGTCTCCGAGATGAGATGCAGAGGGTGGACGCTTTACGCCGTCAGCTTCAGGACACCCATCAGCACCTCTTCGCTTTGAAGAGGCAGCTGAAGGAGAGGGTGCGGAGTATTTCGATGGACTGCGAGGTCATTCTAGATATGGCCGCGGAGGCACCGCCTCGAGCCACCGGTCCAGAGGGGATGGACGAGGTGGACACGTTAGGTTCCGTTGGAAACCTGGGCCCTAGGGGAGGCGTTTAGGGTCGCTTTTATACTTTTGTTTAGCTAGTGGATTACCACTTTCTTTCGTTATTTGGTTGACTGACTAGATTTTTTGGAGCCGGTGCTCATGTGTACATTGGGTTTTGTACCGATTGGAGGTCGGTAATCTGTAAATCTTTTGGTGTGACTTTGTAAATATATGTATATATTTGAGTGGCATTTTGAACTTATCTCTTGTATGTCTTTTGTGCATACGCTTTACGTCCGTACTTTTGCTCATAGTTTGAATAATAAGTATATGTAACGTTCCGATCTATAGACTTGTGCTCCGAAATGGACTCCGGTGGTCAAAGTAGAGCTGGAGAGCAAGAGTGTATGCAATGGGTCAATATGAGGTGACTGACCCTTCGGCGGGTTTCGAAGGTATGCTTTGACCAAAGAATTAATTTCGAGGACGAAATTTTCCTATGTGGGGGAGATTGTGAGGCCCCAATCAGTTCGTAAGTTGATATTAGGGTTATTCATTATTTCGGTGTGGTGAAATTAGGGTTAAAGCTAAGGAGGAAACCCTAATCTCGGTTAAGATTGAAAACCCTAGTTTATGTATTAGTTTGAAATGGTTAGCAAACTCTAGATTAGCAAACCTCTAGTGTTACAATTTATTAGAAAGCTTAAGTGGAGTTTTATTTATCGCCCGCCTTTTTCTACATTTTCTTTATTAGAAAATTCCCCAGATAATTTTTATTGAGTAAATATAGGTTTTAGATGATTTTTCTAGTATCGGTTAGTTTTTGAGAAATTAAGAACATATATCGGACGTGGGACCCACTAGCGCGGAAAGTTCGAAAAAATTCGGCCAACTAGGTTAGGTTTTGGATACTGGAATTAATTTATCGGGTGTTAAGAGATAAGTAGAGGTTGCAATTTGGATTGATATGAGAGAGACAAGTTAGGTAGGTATTTAATAAAAGGTGACAAGTGTCACCATTTGAGTGGTCTACCCTTAAGACCACTATTCATGGTCTTACCAATTGACTAATTAAATAAAAAAAACAACCAAAAATTCTCCATTTCTTCTCCCTTGTTGGCCGGCCCTCTCTCTCAAAAAGAAAGGAAGAAACTCTTCAAGTTTTGCTTCCATTTTGCTTCAAATCATCAAAACCAACCATTGAAACTTGAACTTACTCCATAAAACCTCTTCAATTAGTGTTAGTAAGTTGTTTGGTGGAGTGATTTGGAAAGCTAGGAGGACCTCTTGCTCTCTCTCTCTTGTTTCTAAGGTGAGTTGTGAAGAACCACCCTTCTCCTCTAATTGATGCTTAAATCGTGCTTAGTGGTAGTATGAGATGCAAGTTTATGGATTATTTCTTTATTTGTGGTTGAAGTGATGAAGTTTTATTATTTTTGGGGATTTTTCTGTTTTAATATAAGCATGATTGTGTGGCTATCTATGATGATTGGCAATGGTATATAATGACTCTAGGAGGTGGAAAAAGTGATTAATTGCAACCAATTTCTAGTTTGGAAGAAATTTCAGAAAATTAGGGTTCTTGTGGGAGCATTCTGCCCGAATTTTTAGCTCCTAGTTAGAGGCCGAATTGGCCTTGGATTAAAACATAAAAGTTGTAGGGAATGATATTTTAGAGGCTCCTACAAAATTTCAGGTCAATCGGAGTAGTGTAGAATGAGAAAAGTCAAAATTACTATTGCTGTTCTGGTTTTACCCGAATGTAAGAACTGCGCCTGTAATTGGTTGTTTTGGCTGGAATTGCTTCCGAATTGGTTGTCGAGGTCTTCTGATGAAATGTATCCCTGTTTCTTAGCTTTCAGCTGGTTTTGGACTTTCTGGATTCGGACTTGGATAGCCTGATTTATGATGTTTCCGCTAGAATGCGTTCTGTGAATCTGTTTTTGTGATTCTGGTGTAGTATTTTGCATTTTTTACCTAGTTACCCTCGAAACTGGACTGAGTAGCCTTCTTCAACATTGTAGCCTCTTAAGTCCTGAATATATCTGCAAATTTTCCGGTCAAACGGATCTGTGTAGCTCGAGTTATAACCAAAACACTCGCACCTGTTTTGTACCCTGAAATTGTGTACGTTTTGAATTTCAGCTTCTGACCGTGCATTTTTCCGTTTTGATCCCGTACGATCTGGGTGTCAACTCCTTCATAAGAAATGTAGATCTTGGTTTTAGCTTCGAAACGGTATAAAGTACGTCGAAATCCGAGTTCCGTAGCTTCCGTTATAATCAAAACAAGATTGATCCTCAGAACTGCCTTTGATCTGGACAGTTCTGACGGGTACATTGGCACTCAATTTTTGTTCTATTCTGAATGGATTCAGGTCTTGGCTAAAACATCAAAGTTTTAGCCTTATGTCTCAGCTTTCTAGTGCCTTTGGAATTTCCTGATTTAGATTTGTGAGCTGGGAGTTATGTTCCAGAAAACATACCCTGTTCGTTACTATAGAGTGCGAATTTCTGGAACAATTTTCCATACTTTCGACCTATTTCTGTTCAGATCCGGATTTAGATGTCTTCATGAAAATTGTAGCCCTTCCTCTTAGCTTCGCAACGATACCTCATGTACCTTGATCCGACATTCCTAGCCTAACTTTTGATCAAAACGGTTTGAGAAGGCAGATTTGGCCATTTCCGTTTGCCGTTCTGCGCGGGCGCGTGCGCCCGTTTTGCCGTTTCCGCACTTGCATGTGCCGATTTTGCCGTTTTGCTTGTTTTAAGTATGTTAGTAGCCATTTGTGATATATTGTGACACAATCTTCAATTTCAGGCGTTGGTGAGCTAGGTGGAGCCGGTGGGGCCTACTAGCTACTCATCGCGGCACGGATTTCGTACTTTTGCTCTTTTGTTCGTTGTGTAAGTATTCAGGCCGCTCTTATGTGTTAGTTGCTTATGTGTTTCGATATGTATGAATAGGGTACCTAGGCGAGGGTGTACTTTATCGCACTCGACCTAAACCCTAATTTACGCACACATTTGTATGTGACATATGTATATGAATCATTTTGGAACTAAACCCCTTGAACTTGTGGCTCGGGGTGACTTTTGAGTAAATTTTGTGAAGTTTGTGAGTTTGGGGCCCGATCTCATGACTTAGATGGACTATTCGAGCCGGTTAGGGCTTGGTTGAAGTTAGTCCAACCTGGTTTGAGGTCACCAAGTTTGTGAATCCGGTTCACCGATTATGTGGACCAAGTTTGTGACCCGAGTTTGTGACCCAAGCTTGTGAACCAAGCTCAATTTCGTTCGCTCGAGCAAGTTTGTGAGGTGTCTGGCCAGAGAGGGTGATAAGGTGTACGGTGGGAGTACAAGTGAAGTTCTATGGGCCATTATTTGTGGTCGACGGAGTGTCGGCAGGAGGTCACACATTGCAAACGATCTGGCTTTGGAGCCACCTGTATCCTTATTATGTGATATTACTTTTCTGCTTTTGCTTTACTCTTACTGTGCAATTGTTAATATGTGAGATTTACGCTTTTGCCCCTGTTTACTTGCTAAGCATATAGCTTACCCCTTTTCTTTTGTTTTCCTTAGCAGGGGCCGACGCGGGGACTTTTGACACATACACTAGTATAGTTAGGTTTGTTTGTAATAGTCGGACAGCTAGGATGTTTGTTTTTGTTTTGGTGATTTGTATAAGAACCCTCCTTAGGGTCTACCTTCTGATGGTTGTTATTATAATGTATTAAAGTGGTTTGACTCGATACTTTTGAAGATGTAAATAGAATTTTTGGCGGTTGTATATATTATAAATAGTTCTCTTTTGGTTTAATATAATTTTGTTAGCTTTGTGTTTTGAGTCCTGGCACGAGTTAGGCAGGCGTCCCGCCGATACCCTAGGGTTCGCCCTTGGGAGAAGCGGGGGGGTTCGCCCTTGGGAGAAGCGGGGGTGTCACACTCAGTCTCTCCTCCAGACGTCACTCCCGTTTCTTTCTTAGCCTTCTCTGTTTTTCTCTCTACCTCCGCTCTCTCTCACTCTCTATCTTCCTCTCAGCCGTCACACACTCTTTATCTGCTCTCCCTTTTTCTTTCCGCCGTCACCCTTTTTGCTTCTTGCCTTTCCTCAACCGTCACACCAGATTTTTCTTCCCTTCCCCAGATCCTCTCTTTGCTAGCCTTTTATACCCCCCTAACCCTTGGCTAGACGATGGGATGAAGCTCCTTGCTTCATCTCCTTTGAGAACCGTTTGATGGTTCTTAATGCCCAAGGCAATTGAAATTTTTTAGATTGAAGCCAGATGATTGTACTATAACAATCCAACAGAGCCAAAAATGAGAAAATTTGATGAGGGATAGCTGGAGAAAAATGCAGCTGCAACCCTGTTTCTGTATTAGCCGAAGCAAAAAAAAATTGAAGGAAATGGCGCGAGTGCCTGCGCGTGGGTTTTTTTTTTTTTTTTAACAAATAAATAACAAACTTTCATAAATTGAATCTAAAAAATTTAAAGCATATTTTTGTGAACAATTTCTTTTTCCAATAAATTTTAATAAAAATTAAGAGACTAATGAGCAAAAATGAATAATAATGATCATTTAATAATAATAAATAAAGCTAAATTAAAATTTTGATATCTGAAATGCTAAAAATGTTTAAAAACAAAAACCCACGGGATTAATAAAATAAAAATAGATAATAATAATCGCCAATAAAAATAAAATAAAGAATAAAAATAGAAATAAATTAAAAAATTTGGTGTCTACAACTTGCCCCTTTTTGTCTGAGTTCGGAAGAAAGTCGAGACAAAGACGTAGACACCAAATACTTACCAGTAGTTATTCTGCCTTGAACTGAAAACATGAAAATGTAAAAGTTCAGTTGGTGAGATAATACCCGATCCCAACGAGGTATAAATGGTCAGCGGGATAAAACCTGGTCCTGCCGAGATTAGAAAACACGTTAGTAAGTTGGATCCAATGCTAACGGATATGAATAAAATGGCACATGTTAGTGAGTTGTACTCGATGCTAATGGTGAAAAGGAAAAAAATATGTTAAAATGGTCAGTAGGATGCAACCCAAGCCTGCCGAGGTTGGCGGGATAAAATCCGGTCCCAACATGATATAAATAGTCAGCGGGATGATACCCGGTCCTGCCATTCATTGGTCAGCGGGATGATATCCGGTCCTGCCACTCATTTCAACTCCAACTGAGATTCCAACTCGATAAAACGGTTAGTGGGATACTCCCAAACCTACCGATATTCCAACTTCAACAACCAAATCCAAACGGTTAGTGGGATACTCCCAAACCTATCGAGATTCCAACTTCAACTCAATAAAATGATCAGTGGGATACTCCCAAACCTACCAAAATTTCAACTCCAACTCAATAAAACGGTCAGTAGGACATACCCAAACCTGTTGAAATTTCAACTCCAACTGAGATTCCAACTCGATAAAACGGTTAGTGGGATACTCCCAAACCTACCGATATTCCAAGTTCAACAACCAAATCCATCATGACAAACGGTTAGTGAGATACTCCCAAACCTACCGAGATTTCAACTTCAATTCAATAAAACGGTTAGTGGGATACTCCAAAATCTGCCAAAATTTCAACTCCAACTCAATAAAACGGTCAGTGGGACATACCTAAACCTGCCGAAATTTCAACTCCAATTGAGATTCTAACTCGATAAAATGGTTAGTGGGATACTCTCAAGTCTACCGATATTCCAACTTCAACAACCAAATCCATCATGACAAATGGTTAGTGGGATACTCCAAACCTATCGAGATTTCAATTTCAACTCAATAAAACGGTTAGTGGGATACTCCCAAACCAGCCAAAATTTCAACTCCAACTCAATAAAACGGTTAGTAGGACATACCCAAACTTGCCGAAATTTCAACTCCAACTGAGATTCCAACTCGATAAAACAGTTAGTGGGATACTCCCAAACCTACCGATATTCCAAGTTCAACAACCAAATCCATCATGACAAACGGTTAGTGAGATACTCCCAAACCTACCGAGATTTCAACTTCAACTCAATAAAACGGTTAGTGGGATACTCCAAAACCTGCCAAAATTTCAACTCCAACTCAATAAAATGGTCAGTGGGACATACCTAAACCTGCCGAAATTTCAACTTCAACTGAGATTCTAACTCGATAAAATGGTTGGTGGGATACTCTCAAACCTACCGATATTCCAACTTCAACAACCAAATCCATCATGACAAATGGTTAGTGGGATACTCCAAACCTACCGAGATTTCAATTTCAACTCAATAAAACGGTTAGTGGGATACTCCCAAACCTGCCAAAATTTCAACTCCAACTCAATAAAACGGTTAGTAGGACATACCCAAACTTGCCGAAATTTCAACTCCAACTGAGATTCCAACTCGATAAAACAGTTAGTGGGATACTCCCAAACCTACCGATATTTCAATTTCAACAACCAAATCCATCATGACAAATGGTTAGTGGGATACTCCCAAGCCTGCCGAGATTTTAATTTCAACTCAATAAAATGGTCAGTGGGATACTCCCAAACCTGCCAAAATTTCAACTCCAATTCAATAAAACGGTTAGTGGGATATTCCCAAACCTACCGATATTCCATTTTCAACAACCAAATCCAACTCGATAAATGGTTAGTGGGATACTCCCAAACCTACCGATATTTCATTTTCAACAACCAAATCCAACATGATAAACTGGTAGTCGGATACTCCCAACCCTATCGATATTTCATTTTCAAAAATAGAATCCAACTTGATAAACGGTTAGTGGAATACTCCCAAACCTACCAATATTCCAAATCTAACAGGATAAAATGGTCAATGGTCAGTGGGATACAACCCAAGCCTGACGAAATTCCAAATCTAACAAGATAAAATAGTCAGTGGGATACAACTCAAGCCTGCCAAGATTTCATTGGTCAATAAAAATTAAATGTGATTGTCAAGAAGGGGGGTAAAAGGATGCGCGGCGGACGCGGAGACTTTACCAATAAGAAATTAAATTTGATTTTTCAAGAAACAAGAAATTAAATTTGATTTTTTGATTTTTGATTTTTTTTTTGATTTTTAATTTTTGATCTTTGAGATTTTTGATCTTTTGATTTTTTTTGGGATTTTTGATTTTTGAGAGAATCTTTTCAAAAATAATTTACCCCAATGTAGGGCCCTTTTTCTTCTTTCTTCTTTCTTCTCTTTTCCGGTATCGGCTTTCCACATCACTCGGTGCTTCTTCATCAATTTCAGCCATGAATACTTGCACAAGGGGCTTACCAAAGTACAACATGCACTTAAATTTCCTCTTTTTTTTTTTAATTGATGCACCCATTACTCATGTAAAGAGCAGCATGATTGATTCAAAAATATCTTACTTGACTTTTGGACAAAAATCCTCAAATGTATTGCAAAAATTTTGCCCCAGTGTGGGCTTATTTTGTGAAATCTTACAAATAAAATTTTTGCCCCAGTGTGGACTCATTTGATTGCAAAAATTTTGTTTGGATGATTCTCCCTTTATTTGAACAAAGTAAGAAACTGCGTTTCCTAAGATCTAGGAAATAATCACATACCAACATATAATGTGAAGAAAATTAAAAGTCTTGCTTAAATTCATACGGCAAATTTCATGATGAATCTTTCAAAATAATACCAAATTACAAAAGATTTCTTCCTCATTTTAGCATCGATGCGTAGGGTAATGGGTCACCACTTCTTGTTAGCTCATCTTTCAGGACCAATCAAGTGGGTGTTATTTCTGATTTTGAGGTGGCTAAAAAATGAAAGGCTAGGATCTGTCTTATTCTTGTGCCAAAATTGTATGTAACCCATTTAATATCACATCTTAGTGAAAGCAAATAGTTTGTCACCCTTATTTCTTAAGAAAACTTAGTCAACATATAAACTTTATAAGCTTGTAACATATAGGTAGAAACGATAGCTAAATGTGAAAACAGGTTATAGCCTTATGATCACGAATGACTGATGGATTTCTTAGGAGCATAATCCTTATTTCGAGTTGTTATGAAGGATAAGTCAGCGATGAATTTTATGAGCTTGTAATGTAGCTTGAAAACGATAGTTAAAGAAATAAGATTTTCAAGGACATTGCACTGAAGATCGCATTTTTCCTCAAAATTGCCCCCATTTTGTACTCAAAGATCTTGGACTTTGTTCGACTTTTATCATCACTCAACAGGGACTTGCAACATCAAATCTTTTTGCATTTTCTTTGCATTTATTTTGCTTGTTTTTTTTCTTCTAAAGGCGTTCTTGCGGGTTTTCACATGATGAGTAGTGTCAAGCTCACATCTAATCAATTCAGAAATATATCTAAAAAAATTTTCTGGCATCAGTATATGAGCATCACTTGCCAATTAATTAGAAAATTTCTTGACAGAGATATTGCAAAAAACAGAAGTCAGGACTTTTGCCTTTTGTAATGGGGCCTGGTGGGGTGCTTAGAAAAGTTAAGATTTGAAAGCAGATTTTAAAAGTGGTTTAAATGATCTGAGATCGCATTTTTGCGCCAATCCTATTTTAGGGTTAAATCAAAACTTGCCCCAATTTATTCTCAATTGAGGTTCTTTTCTCTTTCATTTCCTTTTTTTTGGCCTTCTGCCATGCCTTTGAACTTTTCAAAATTTGCCCCAGTTTATACTTAACCGAGGTTCTTTTTTCTTTCATTTCTTTTCTTTGGACTTTTGCCATTCCTTTGAACTTTTCAAAATTTGCCCCAGTGTGGGGTTTGCGATTCTCAGGGGTTGCCAAACGAAATGATCATTCTGAAGGTTCAAAAGGGGTAACTAGGGATATAATGTTTGATTGAAAAAGAAGAGGGCCTGACTTTTTATTCCGTTCCTTACATTAACTCTGAAAGGAAACTTTCATTAATACGAAATTTCTTGCATGTATCTAAATTAATTGATTGAGGAAGACTCCTGTTCATCCATATCTGTGAAACATAAGTGATCCGTCGGACAAATACTCCTCCTTTTTCTTTTTCTTTTTTTCAAAATTGAAGCCCAGATATTAATAGTAGAATCAAATTTCCCTAATTTGTGATTCCTTCTCTTCTTTTTAGCATTTTTGCCTTTTCTTTTTTTTTTTTGTAAAATTCTCCAATCTCCTTCCCTAATGTGGGGTGTGATCATTAGTACTTTTGAAAAGAACCATCCATTTTAGCTCAAATAAGGATGCAAGGGATAAATAGTGTTTAAGTTGTAGAAACAATGGCCAAAGTATCATTCTTACGCCTCATGACAACTAAAGTAAAGAATAGCTTATTGAGAATCCATTCTCTTTTGATATTTGAAAGTTTTCCCAATGTAGGATAGTGATCATTAAGGCTCTTATTTGAGACGAAATTATTCCTTTAAAGGCTCAAATAAGAGAGCAAATAATAAAAGCTATATAGATAGAGAAACGAATGCTTGATGTATCATTCCAAATTTTCAAAACAAATAAGAATAATGTACATTTTTGCTTTCATTTAGATGTGGATTGAATCTGATTAGACACAGTGGACATTTTTCAAGCAAACATTGCCCCAATTTGTAATTTATCAAACAATGTGACTGATTTTTTGGGGGGCTAATAGAAGTGGGCAAAATATGAATTGTACAGTGAATGAGAAAAATGTATTGCATTGGGTCCTTCAAGACAGACCAATCAGTTTGAGTGGCTTTTTTTAATTCCGAGCACTCTTATTATATAGCTCAGATTACCAATCTAGTGTACGTAAAGATTTTAAAAAGCATACACTTGTGAATTTTCAGGCTAGAGGTTGAAAAAATCTCAATTTAGTCTTATTTCTTAAAATTCATCATGAAATCCCTCAAATAGCCAATAAAGAATGAAATATACATGATTATATACAAAACAATAATTGTCTAAATGAAAAACTTTATTGTCGAAAAAGTTTGAAACAAAATTTCTTGTTCAATTATAATACAAATGAGAAGAGAAAAACTTCTAAAGAGCTCCACATATACACACTTTTTGTCTCCTTTTCTTTTGGAACAAAAATGCATTAACAAATCAGAAATTTTTTCTTGACAAACAATTATGAAGTCTCTTAGATGCTTTAGTCTAGCGCTTCCAGATAGATGCTTCATGTTTTCATTGTAGGGTTTGCCCAAGAATCAAGTAATACTTGTAATTTTCAAACTTTATTAGATCAAAAATTGTTATCAGATATAGAAAAATATTTTCACCTTATTGAAACATCTTTTATAAATCCAGGGGAGGGGAAAAAATAAAAGAGAAAATACCCAAAGTTAGTAAGCAAAATTGTAAAATCGATATGCATGTCCTATGGGGGAGCCCTTTTATACCAAGGGTAGGCCTAGCATGAAAAATGCAATTCTCTGGGGTAAGCACTATACAATACCTGATGAATCCGACCACCTTATTGAGTGAAAAATACTTTAAAAAATTTGGCCAATTGGAGTGAGAAAAGACATTTGTTCGAAAATGAGGACAAAGTCCGAATGGATTGCTTGCTTTGATCAACACATAAAATGATGTGTAAAAGAATCTACTCTTGAAAGGATTGTAATGTCCCGACTAGTTTATTCAGTGAACCTTAGACCGAAACCCTAAAAGAGGATAAACGGGTCAAATGGATCGGATGAAATTGATGATTTATCTAAAAATTTGATTGGATCACCCTAAAAAAGAGTAAATTGGTCAAATGAATGATTTATTCAAAAATGACTAGATTGTCTTAAAAATGAATGAATTGATAAAATAAATTGGATGAATTTCATGATTTATTCAAAATTGGTTAAATCACCCTAAAAATGGGTAAACTGGCCAAACAGATTATTTGAAATTGATAATTTATTCAAAATTGACCGGATTGACATAAAAATGAATAAACTGATCAAATGAATTGAATGAAATTGATGATTTATTCAAAATTGACCGGATTGACCTAGAAATAGATAAATGGATAAAATGAGTTGGATGAAATGAATAAATTGATCAAATGGATTGAATGAAATTGAAGGTGTAGACACCAAATTTTTTATTTTTAACTTTATTCGTTTAATTAATTTAATTTTAGCTTTATTTGTTTCAATTTTAGGGTTTTCATTTTTTTATTTTTATTTTATTTTTGTTATTTATTATTTTATTTTATTTTATTTTGTTCTAGTTTATTTTTGTCTTCATATTAAATTTCAGAAAAAAAAACAAAAAGGAAAAGGGAAAAGTAAAAAATGACAAGTGGGGAGGCATGCATTAGGACAAGTGTCCCCTTTATGTATTGGACAACTAAGCACTTAAGGGATTAGATGTTAGACACTTGGAGGCCTAAGATTTGAAGGAAAAGAAAAAAAAAGAAAAAAGAAAGGAAGGGGCGGCGAGAGATTTTTGGAGAGAAAGAGAGACAGCTTGAGGGGGTTTTGAAGACGGCTGGGGGAAAAAGGAAAAACCGAGAGCTGAGGGTTTCGTCTGAGAGATTGGGGGTAACGGCGGAAAAGAAAAGGGGAGAGGACTGACGGCTAGAGAGAAACCAAGCAAAAGCAAGGAGCTTTTGTGGCGACCCCACTTCCCCCTAAGGCGAACCAGAGGGTTGGCGGGCCGTCTGCCTAACTCTCGCCAGGACTCACGCAAGAAATCTAGCCCAAATCCTTCCGAAGTATAGCCTAAATTATTACAGTACTGATCCTCCAAAATAGACCAATAACTAAGACCACATTAACTTCAGAGATAACAGCACTTTAAGATAGCGACTCGTCGATTCTTAAATACCTTACGCGTTACAAACCACGGAATAAAGTCAAACAATCCTATTTAACAAATTCATACAAGCCAAATACATTCTTACAAGCTAAGTAACAAATTTACACAAGCCACATAACCAATCTAGGGTTTACACTTTTCCAGTTTCAAGTGGCAACCCGAAACAAAATTACATTGTTTAATCCGAAATACATTAATAACAAGTAAAGTAGATTTCAGGCCTTTCTCATATGCCAGAACCTGTCAAGGAAAACAAAATAATGTGGGGTGAACTAAACCTCAGCGGTGCCCCAAAACATGCAATTACATAAGACAAGTTGTGGCGACCCCACTTTCCCCTAACGCGAACCAGAGGGTTGGCGGGCCGTCTGCCTAACTCTCACCAGGACTCACGCAAGCAATCTAGCCCAAATCCTTTCGAAGAATAAACTAAGTTGTTACAACACCGTTTCCTTCCAGATAAACTGATAACTAAATCCTCATTAACTTCAAAGATAACAACATTTATAAGATAGCCAATCGACGGCTCTTAAACACTTCACGCGTTACTTACGAGGATTAAAGCCATACCATCCCAAAAACATATAATTTTACACAACAAAAATATATACACACCAGCCAAATGACAAAATTAGGGTTTACACATTTTCCAGCTTCAAGTGGCAAACCAAAATAGAAGATACAATGTTTAACTCAAACTACATGCATAAAAGTGAAATTAGATTTCAAGTCTTGCTCAAGTGCCAGGACCTGTCAAGGAAAACAAATGAACGTGGGGTGAGCTAAAACTCAGTGGTGCCCCAAAAACATGCAATCAATTAAAACAACTAACACGTATTGATTTCAACTGAAGTAAACAACTAGGAAAGCGCATAACAGTACAAAGTAGGATACGGGGGCTCTCATAAGCCATTTTCCGCGCTTGATCAAAATTTACCGTAGTTGACCCTTCGTCAACTCTCACTACTTACGGTCCATGTAGAACTCCTTATTTTACTTAACTCCGGCCACCGATCATACCCCGGCTCCGGGCCCGCACGACAAGATAGATGAGAGCGGTAGTACTCGAGTATACCCCCTGGATAAACTAGTCGAGAGATTCACCCAACGACGTCACGAAATAAGAAAGCAGTAATATTCGAATATACCCTTTGGATGATTAGTCGAGGGATTAACCCAACGACGTCACGAAATAAGAAAGCAGTAATATTCGAATATACCCTTTGGATATAGACTGGTCGAGAGATTCACCCAACGACTTTACGTCCAACACTTATAGACTGGTCGAGGGATTCACCCAACGACTTTACGTCCAACACTTAATTACCAGGTCAGGATAAGAGGCCCTCCCACCCTTAAGGTGTGGTACATTCCCTGCCTAGTAACTTAACACTTAGCAAGCGCAAGCAAGATATTCACGAAAACACTTCACACAAGTCACCACTCGAACGGCTAGTGTGATAAAGTACACACTGCTCATTTCGATGGATCAGAAATCATTTTTGATAATTACCACATATCGAGTCAAGAAAGCACTTTAACCAAATAGGCGTAGAACAAGCAGGGACACTCACCAAGAGTGAAGTCACCAGTCAAGTTGGGAATCGAAGCCCACGTCCTCGCTACACCCTAGAAATCCAAGTTTTAAAACTATAAGTTTTACTAAACAAACTCTTGTTTTATATATAAAATGTTATCTTGTATAAAACTAATTTAATTTCTCGAAACAAATCAATAGTTCCCTTGGAATTAAGGCTAGTAAAGAAATAAAATATTTCGTATGGTTTCTTTAAAGGTATTTCCCTTCTAGAGGGCAAACTAGAACCAAATTAATTCAAACAAGTTTTCTTGCCGAACAAGTTCCCTTTGTCTTTTATTTGAAATTATTCAAATATAATGTTTTTAACAAATTTCCTTTAAAACAATTGGTCAAGGATAATTTTGTGAAAAACTTAAAGTTTGGAAGTTAATGCAATTATTTATTAAAGGTGAAACACTAGTTTAAATAAAGAAAAGAATTAACAAATCGACAAGGTTTTAAAAGTCCCGATATCTAAATTTTAATATTAACGTACTATACTCAATGTATATAACTTGATATTAAGGCAAAATATTCCCTCAAAGCTTGATTTAAAAGTATTCGAATTCAAGGGACCAAAACGGACTTCACGATTCCAATTCATTTGCACATTATATTCCAAGTCGCCAATATAGTAAAAACACAATTCAAACATCAATTTCACTAGGGCTTCATCAATCATTAGCCCTAGGTCTCAACAGATTCAATTCTAATCAAAATCAACCAAAGGAAGTCCAAAGTATTAAAACAATTCCAAATCGGAAATCGTGGACCTTCCAAATGCATTTTGGCCAAACCACTTAAACAATTCCACCAAGAATTTAACACTTGCAAAAATTACTCAAATGGCCAAGAGCTTCATCAATCATTAACTCTTGACAACAATCAATCACTTCCAACCACAATTCAACCAGAAATTCAACTCAAAACAAAGAGGAAAGTCACGGCTAACTTAACTCTTAAATAACTCTAGAAATTCAGATTACCACAATAGCCTTTCACTAGGCTCAATGTCATTCACACACAAGACAATTTTAGCATGTAAGCTTCACTTGAAATTCAGAAATTCAAATCACAAATAGGCCAAATATTCGCTCCACGTCAAAATTCATTTCCCTGAAGAAACAGGACATTCAAGCAAGACAGCCTACTTTGAGGAGTCACGGACAGCAGTACACATGGAGGAAAAATATGAAATTTTTACAGAACAAAGGCCCATGATTCTAGTTTCAAATGCCACTGACGGCACCTCAATCGGATTTTTCTACACCAAGATATAAGCATTTTACTGAGACTGGTCAGTGAACTCTGAAAATCTGGAAACTCATTTTTCAATTGTGAAAAACTCCTTTTTCTATTTTAAAACCATAAAAATTTTATTCAAACCATCCATACATCTAAGTATGACATTCATACCAGCATCTACCAAGGAAAATAACGCTTAATTCCAGTAAATGGTTCAGCCAAGAAATCATATATATACTAATCTGTCAGCAGCTAAGTATGACGGTCATCAATTGGCAATTCAACGTACGATTACTTCCTTAATTTCTCCTTTGTTAACACTAACTTGACATGCAGAGGATGGTTATTAAGCTACAGAGTATCTTTAGCAGTGATATATAAAGTTTACGGCCAAGGAAGTCGAAGGGCAAAGCTGGTCCAGGTTCTAATCCTCTCCCTCAGCCATGTTTTCAACTCTAACAGCAACCAGTTTTAAAACACAACTTTTCTCCAATAATCCCCTCAGATTAAATACAAGTCTTTCATGCAGGATGAAATCAAGACATTATACAATATTTTACAGCTTAGTACAGAATTTTAGAACTAAAATTCACAATAGGAAGCTGGTAGTTCTTCATTTATTGTTCTCGGATGAAGCTGAGAAATTTCCAGCAACCTCTTATCAAAATTTGTATATCCAAAATTCCAGCACTTGGTTGGTCATTAATATGGATTTTTCCTCGGCTAAATCTTTGTATTTTGTACTCAAAACTAACATGCATGACTAATTAATGGAATTACTATCAGTTCTAGTTTAAATCAAGTTCGAATAGCAACTTTTATCATCCACAATTCCAAAATTTTGTTCAACCATTCTCGGATGACATGCATGCGGCAGATTTTTGTTTCATTCAAATTTCTGGTTTACACACAGCCAATTAATCTCATGCAGGGCTTAATCATCCAGTATTTAGTTAGTTAAACACACAACCAAGTGAGAATCAAACACTTTCCAGCAAATTTCATACTAAAATACCCATACAATTCCCAAAACAACTCTATCGGCTAAGCTGGAAAATTGGTTTAACAATCCAGCAACATCCAATAAAATTTTCCAGCCATACAACCGAATTCCTAGCCATAAAGATCACATGCAAGACCAAATAACAAACTATCTATCAGATTGGATCCAAAATCAAGTTCAAATGTCATAAAAAATCACCATTTAACCAGAAATTCATCCCAATTCTCTCGGTTGACATGCATGCAACCAGATTTTGGTATTCCTTCAATTCCTGCTTAATCCAAGTTAATTAGCTTCATGAAAAACACAATCATCTAGCTATTAATTAACTAAACACACAACTAAGCTCGGATCATCACAAAGTAACAAGTTAAAGCTGAAATTTCCAGCTCAAGCTCTCGGCAAATTCCAATTCCTTCACAACCAGATTTCTTGCAACTTAATTTTGTCATCCAACCCACAACCCCACATGCATGCTTATAAACAGCTTTATCAACCCATAATCAACTAGTTTAATTAGTTAGTGACTAGTTACTTAATCAACAATGCAAACTCAGATTATCCAGAGTTACACAGATTAGCTCGGCATTAATCCAAAACAATCTCGGCAACCCACATTCGGCGCACATGAGGTTTCTTTTCTTTTCTAGATCATCATCCAACGCATAAATTCAACATGCATGCTCCTAATTAGCTCAATCAACCTCTAATCAGGTGTTCTAGATCCGAAATTTACCTCAACAGCAGGCTTAGCTTACGCACAAGGGAACTGAAATTTTTGCCCTCGGCTCGCGCGCGACTAGGGTGTTGGTTCGCTTGGCTGTGGCAGACGGTGGAGCTGGTGGTTGTTGCGGCTGGAAAATTGATTGCAGCTGGTAGAAATGGAAGTGCAGATTGGGTGGGACTTACGCACAGCTTTTCCTTTCCTTCCTCAGACTTACGGACAGCAGCAGAGTCGCTGCAGCTCACGGATTGCAGCTCTCGGATGAAGCTGCTGCTCACCCTCCCGCTCACACTCTCTCTCTCTGTCGATACTCATGGGTGAAGGTGGAATGCGGTGGTGGTTTGTGATATAGAAATGAAGAGGAAGAAGGATGGATGCCGCGGTTTTGAGAGGGAGGTTGAGTGTTTGTGAGGGTTGAGTGTTTAGATGGTGAAGTTGTGCATTGGCCGAAAGAGTGGTGAGGAGTGATGTTGTCCGGAAATTGGTTCTTGTTTTGCATGGTAGTTTTTGTGAGGTTGTGAGGGTAGTTTAGTCTTTGCATCTCTTCCTGAAACCCACTTAAGTCCTTAATTCTAACTTAACTCCAAAAATTTATTTCGAATATAAATTAAACTCCTAATAATACACTAATCTTGCAAGGCTTCAATTATCGTAATTTCATGTCTTAAGTATGTTTAGTAACTTGTGTCATGTTTATCTATAATTTGTTGATTGCATCTTAATACTAATGTTTCTATTAACCTTTATCATTATTAACGATTAAAGTTTAGCTATCGGAATTTGGAAGAATTAATTATTAACTAAACGAAATAATTTTACCTTTGAAATATTAATTTAATATAATAAAGCCAAGGAATTTAATAGTTTAGCACAAATTATGTTATTTTGCACATGAAAATTATTTTTACGTACTTATTTAAAAACAATTAGATTAAATGCTAAAATTTATTAAAGAATTAGAAGTGCAAATTAAATATGCAATGATATTTGTATATATATTTTCAGGGTTCTCACACAAGTAGCAAATATTGATTTCAACTAAAGTAAACGATTAGGAAAGCGTATAACAGCACAAGGTAGGATACAGGCGCTCTCAGGAGCCATTCTCCACGAACTTGATCAAAATTTTCCGTAGTTGACCCTCCGTCAACTTTCACTACCTACGGTCCATGTAGAACGCCACTTCACACCAGTTCCTACCTCCATTCATACCCCTGTCCCGGGCCCGCACACCAAAAATGATAGTGGTAATACTCGAGTACACCCTTTTATAAACTAGTCGAGGGATTCACCCAACGACGTCACAGACTAGTCGAGGGATTTACCCAGCGACGTCACAAACTAGTCGAGGGATTTACCCAACGACGTCACAAACTAGTCGAGGGATTTACCCAACGACGTCACAACACTTGAGATATTCACGAAAACATTTCACACAAGTCACCACTCGAACGGCTAGTGTGATAAAGTACACACTGCTTACTTCGATGGATCAAAAATCACTTTGCAATTATCATATATCGAGTCAAGAAAGCACTGTAACCAAATAGTCATAAAACAAGCAGGGACACTCACCAAGAGTGAAGCTCAGATGTCAAGTTGGGAATCGAAATCCGCGTCCTCGCTAAATCTTAGAAAACCAAGTTTGAAGAACTATAAGTTTTCTATTCAAATTCTAGGTATATAAATATAAAAGGTTATTTGGTATATTACTAGTTTATTTCCTCGAAATAATTCGACAATCCACTTAGGATAAACTTAGTAAAAGTAGTAAATTGTTTCATATGGCTTTCTTTATAATACTTTTCTTTCTCAAAGTGCCACTAGTACTTTTTTTTTATTTAAAGTAAGTTTTCTTGCCGAGCAGGTTTTCTACGCTTTTTAGTTAAAATTATTAAAACCTCGTATTTTGTCAATTTTCTTCTAGACATCTAGCCAGGGACAAATTTTAAGGAAAGAAAAGGAGGTAAAACAAGACTTAGGGTTTTAGAAACTACTGAAGTCATTTTCTAGAAGCAATAAGGTTAGTTTAAGCTAAAGGAAGAAATATCGAGTCGGCAAAGTTTAGAAAATTTCTACACAAGACTTTCTAACGTTAACGTACAATACCAAGTTTTATCGTTCGATACTAGGGCGAAGATATATTTAAATAGCTTGCTTAAAACTTTCTCAAGTTCACAGGACCAAAACGGATTTCTTACGATTCCGATTCACAAGCACATAATATTTCAGATTTGTCAATATAGCAAACTCACATTTCAAATAGAAATCTCACTAGGGCTTCGTCAATCATTAGCCCTAGGTTTCAACAGATTCATTTCTGATCAAAATTTAAACAAATGACCAAGGTTTCGTCAATCATTAGCTCTTGGTATCCAACAGGCTCATATCAGATCACAATTGAACAAAATAAATGCAAGGCTTCCAAGCAGTTGCATCGACTAAACCGCAAGGGTTTTGTCAACCAAGTATAAATAATAACAAGTAATTCCAGCAGTTAATTTCATCAAAACTTTAATGTTTGTAAAAATTACTCAAATAGCCAAACTGGAAATTTTCCGGCATCTACACTTCAACATTTTTGGTCCAATCTTCCAACATATCAAATGTTTCATAGCTAAACCACTTACACGGCTTAAATACACATTTTTCATGCATTTCTAAACCATTTTCTTCCAAGGAAAAATTCCAGAAACAAGTTAAAATTTCCAACTCCAGTCTCTCGGCTACTAACAAATTTTCCAGCAGCTTAATTGATCATCAATCCAACTTTTCCTTGGCTAAATCAGTGTTTTAAGTACTCAAGTTCGACATGCAAACACTTAGCTAGCTAATTAACATTTCTAGTTCAAAATCAGATTCGAATAACAACTACAAACATCCCAAAAATCCAGAAATTTGTCCAGCTAGCCTCGGATGAACATGCATGTAAGCTGGTTTCATTTTATTTTTATTTTTCTTGCCTAACCTAGCTAACTATCCTCATGCAAGACTTAATCACCTAGTGTTTAGTTGGTTAATCGAAATTACAAGCTCAGATTACTTTAATTAAGCAAGATTAAGTCTGCATTTCCTAATCAACTCTCGGCAATTTCTATTTCCTTCCGAATCAGATTTCTTAAGCTATCAATCTCATCATCCGAACGCACAAACAATACATGCATGTCTTAATCATCTTATTTTTTTTACTTAGTTAATTACAATTGTATGCTCAGATTGTCAAGAGATAAATGAATTAATCTCAGCATTATCCCCTTAAAGTCTCGGCAAACCCACTTTCTGCGCACATCAGAATTTTCCTTTCCTCAATTACTCATCTGAACGCTTAAACATTACATGCAAGCTCCTTAACATCTTCACCTACTTGTAGTTAGTCAGTCTAAGTCCAATATTTACCTCGAACTGAAGCTTATACGCGTGGCACAAAAGCTGTCAAGTTTCCTCCTCTCTCGGACAGCTTACGCACTCGATGGTTGCAGTTGTGGAGTTGCGGTTGGAACTGATGAAGATGGTGACGATCAGCAGCTGGTTGAGGTTAAGAAAATGCAGAAGGAACTCACGCAGTGTTTCTCTCCTTTCTTCCCTCTAGCTCCCGGACAGGACAGAAAAACTACAGCTCGGGGTTTTCTTTTTCTTACTCTCGGATACAGCAGGCAGCTCTCTTCTCACGGTCGATACTCACGAGGTAAGGTGGAGTGGTGGTGCGAGGCTGAGATAAAGTGGAGTGTTTGAGAGAGGTGATTCGCAGTGAAGAGAGGTTGAGTGTTGGAGAGATGAAAGTGAAGTGTGTTCGGCCGAATGGAAATGGCTATGTTATAAGGTTGGCCGAGAGGGTGTTGGTGTGGTTGCATGGTAATTTTCCGAAATAGTGGAGGGGTATTTCAGTCTTTTCACATCTCCTCCTAATTGCTACTCAAGTCCTCAATTCTAACTTAATTCCAAAAATTATCCCAAATGTGATTTAAACGCCTAATTATATACTAACCTTGCGAAAATTTAATCATTGGGAATTTTCACGTCCTAAGTATACTTAGTATACTTGTATCGATTTTCTCTAAAATTTATCGATTGCATCTTAATACTAAGGTTCCTCATAACCCTTTACATTATTAACGATTAAACTAGCTATCGGAATTTAAAGAATTTATTTTTAAGGAATAAAATTAATTTAACTCAAGATTTATTAATTTAGTATAACAAAACCAATTAATTTAATAGTTTAGCACAATTATATTATTTTTCACATAAAAATTATTTTTTTTCGCAATTATTTAAAAACAAATAAATAATAAAAAAATAATGCTAGAATTTATTAAAGAATAAGAAATGCAAATGAAATATGCACTGAGGTATATATATATATTTCGAGGTTCTCACAGCTTTCGGGCTGGAGTGAAAAGGAGCGGAGTGATTGAGAGAATTTCAAGAGAGGTCTGAGAGCAAAAGAGAGAAAGAAGTAATGGGCTGGAAAAGGAGAACTGAGCGAGAGAAATACAGAAAAAGAAACCCACGGGCTGAGGAAGAGATCTGGGGAACGGAGTAAAAGAAACCAGAGAGGGGAAAATGGGGACAAAAATTTTTGAGGGCAGAAGAAAGCAAGGGGGTGCCGGCTAGGGTTGGAAGGGACGTGAAAAACCAGAGGAAGAGAGAGCTTTCGGCAGCAGCAAGAGAGGTGACGGCTAAGAAAGGGCGAGGGAAACAGAAGAACAAAAAAGGAGAGAAAAAGAGAGGGCGGCGACTAGGGTTAGAGGAAGAGAACTTGGTGAGAGTGAGAGATAGAGAGAGCTGAGGCAAAGAAAAGAAAGCCAAGGAAGCTACGGACTGGCTTGGAGAGCAAGAGGGAGCTGGAAAAAAGAAAAAGAACCAAGAGAGAGATACAGGGAGAGCTTCGGCTGGGCAATAGGAAGGAACGAAGCAAAGGAAAGAAAGGGAGCGAGGAAGGTCTGTTAGGGAAGGAAACTAGGAAAAGAAAAAAGGAAGAGTTTCGGGGAGATGGAGTAACCAAAAGGCTGAAAAGGAGAAGAAATTGAAGGTGAAAACAAGGGGAGAGAGGCGACGGGCTGAGGAACCCAGAAAGCTGGGGAGGTGTTTTCGGCAAAAGAGAAACTAGAAAGCTCCCCGAAATAACGTCTCTGAGCCCCCCAAATCGTGACCCAAAGTATCGGATTCATCACTGCTGAGATTTTCTACGACGACGCGCTCAACCTCATTTCTGGAATCAGCACGCACTTTCCGAACATATCTCACGTTTGCTTTACTTCACCACGTTTGCAGGTAACTCTAGCCTTTCTTACTGTCATTTTCATACCATTTTGTGAAGATCTGGGGTTCATTGCATGAATTTCTTCCTTGTGCACGCATGTTTTGTTTCCTTTCTTTGTGGTTTCATCTCTGGTTCTTTGTAGAAACCCGTTTGGTAACTCGTTTTGGCTTTATATCTCTGTGTTTGGATCGTGTGTTGTTATAGCTCATGAAACCCAGGGTATAGGAATCATTTCTAGCCTCCTTTAGTCGATGATTAGTCCTCAAATTTTCCGAAAGGAGGTTGTAGAAATTTTTTAGATTTTTGCAGGCTCTTTTCCTCTAAATTTTGCATTAAAACATGAGAGTTTTGTGGTTTAAAGTGGAAAGAATGTGCGGTTATGTTGTCACTTTGATTCATGTTTTCGTCGATTGAAGCCATTAGTGGTGTTTGAGTGAACAAAACCAGAAAAACTGCAAAAAGCTTTCGGCTTTATGATTTTCGTAATGTTTGGATTCCTAATGCTTCCCTGGTTGCTGTTTCTTTTATGTTCTTGCGATGTTGATGATGAGTTTTAGCAATGAAAGGCTTAGATAACATGGTTTTTGTTGGTTTGGAAATGGGTTGGCATTTCTGGTTCCGAAATTTGCATATTTGAGCGGCAAGTTCACGCTACCTTGCTGCATTTTGTGTCTGAGAGTGTTTGTTGGATGCCTCCCCTCTCCTTTGCCTCATATTCTCTCATTTCTGGCCTTGGACAAATTGGGAACTGCATTAAATCATTTCCTTGGTATGTTAAAATTGTATAAGAAACTAAAAGCTGCTGCATTCTCTTCACCGTTTTCTTTCTCGAAGCAGCCCGCAAAGCTGAGCTTCCTCCTGTATGTTTAGATGCTAAGCTCCAGTAGGCTTTTCGTTTAGATCAAAGTTTTGATGTTTGGTTGAATTTGTTTTTGTTCGAAGTTGTGTTTTGAGGCTAAGATCCGTGCTTGAAAAATGAAAGCTGGTAGCTAGTTTTGTTGCAGAATTTTCTTAGCAGCTGCCGAGAGTTATTGCAGAAGCTTCCACCGTAGCCTTGCATGAATAGATTGCAGAAATTTGCATGCAAAATGACTTCTAAAATTGCACTTTGCTCCCCTTAGCTTCTATCTATGCTTCTATGGCCCGAGTAATTGGAAAAACCAATCAAATTGACCCCCCTTGAACTTTCTTTTCCTTTCAATTAGATCCTAATTTTGTGAATATGGACTGTTTTAGTTATTGAAGTGCCTTTGATTGATTCAATTTCATGCTTATTCCCATTTTATGTAATTATCTCTTGATTAAAATGATGCCTTGACTCTTTTATTATTTTGGAGGATAAATACGTAATTTTACCTCGTTAGGGCTCCAACTCAAGGGAGGTACATCCTATCCCTTATTTCTTATTTCATTTGGCTCTACGTGCCCTACGTGACTTTATGTGTTTGATTACATGCCTCTCAAAGTTTTTATTTATTTCATTTATTCATTTGTTTTATTGGCTTTAATTTTATATGGTTATTTTGGTTCAATTTTGATCATTTGAAGAGGCACTTGAATGCCAAATTTGTAATAGTTAGGTATTTATTTTAATCGTTTATTTCATTTCCCCCTTTTAGATTGTAGTAGGGCCCTCCCTCAAGTGTAATAGTTAGGGCTTTATTTGCTTTATTTGTTTTGTGTGTTTTGCATGCCTATGTGCTATGTGTTACCGCTTTTTTAGGGCCTTGCATCTAGATATCATGCTTATTTGTTATGTGTCTATGTGATATTATGTGTTTACATGCTTTTATTAGGTCTTACACGAATTATTTGATTGTAACAAATGTATGTCGTCACCACACTAGTCCAACACTAGTTGTGGCCCCCTTTCCCGAATCCACACTAGTCCAATGCTAGTTGTGGCTCTTTGTTCCATTTTTCTCACTAGTCCAATGCTAGTGAGAATTCATAGACCTGGGCTAGTCCAATGCTAGACCCTTAGGAGCCCATTCGCGCGTTAGATCATGATTGTATCACTTCATCTCATGCATATTTTTCACTTTCTAGGGTCTTTTATCATTTTGTATGATATTCCCCTTATACGTATATCCCTTATCCCTAATTTCCCTATATATATACCCCTATGTATGATACATAACATTAGAATTGCATTTCATTTTAGAATTAGGATTAGGGTAGTGCATTTGCTTGATTAGATTAGGGAATAACCCCTTGAATATTGGATATGGACGAGTTTGGCTTTCTAACCTTAGCACGCTCGTATTCCCTCTATTAAAGGGAAAATTGAGTCACGAACATTAGTCTCCCGTACCCGACATGATGCACTCCTTTAAGACATGTATATTTCTATAATTATTTTATCCTTTTTTCTTTTCTTGGAGTCTCATATTTTTGCATTATTCGTGACTTCTCCAAAGAGTCACTATTGGGCGTTACAATTAATGTGATTGGCACCATTCAAGCTTTGAAGAGAAATTTTGCCCCCCGATGCCCCCTAGGTCTAGGGTTTGCATTCATATAGTACATCCAAATGTGATAAATCTTTAGGTTAAAATAAGAAAATCTTTGACTAAATCGCGCAACTAGCCTTGGCTAGGTTGAAAGGGTGCCTTGGATTCTTATCCTTGCTTTCCCTTTCTTCAAATATGACTCCCGAATTTTTTTCTCTGATTTTCATAGACTTGGGGTTGTTCAAAAAGGGTTTCCTACTTGTTTCTTTGAAAATTCATTTTTTAGGTGACTTGGTACACCTTAACTCTATACCAAGTGGCGACTCCATTTTTCATTCAAAAAACCCTTTTTAAACTATATTTTGGGTCAAATCGTCGCATTTTCAAGTCCCATTTAGACCCATATTTTTCATTTTCTTTTTAAATCAAAAATTCATTTTCAATCAAAAAATTGAATCAAAAGCCATTTTTCTAAACTCGTTATTTTTTTTTCTTATTTCAAAAATGGGGCGCGACAGCTGGCGACTCCACTGGGGACTTAGAGAGTTCGAGCAAATTTGATTTAGTCAATCTTTTTCTTCTTTTAACCTTTTCATATATCGCATTTGGATGTTTAGGGTTGCATTTTTCCTTTTTAGGATTTTTGCATTTTGCGCGTATCCATTCACTTCCTCACCCATTTGCGCACGATTGATTTGATGGATGAATGATTTATTTATGTTATCCCGCGCTTTGCATTGTTGGGTGGGGGGTAGTCGCCCTAGAACCTCCGTCCGCATTTATGGTATTTAATCCCTCCCCTCAATAAGAAAGCACCTCATACGTGCATGCATAGTCTTATTTACCCTATTTTTTTCTTTTTTCGTGGGAGTTTCCCACACCTCCTTGTAGGATTAGGATAAATTGCCTTGGGTAGGCGGATGGTGTGCTCTGTGCCCATAGCGCTACCTAAGAGATCACTCGAGCCACCGATCAAAGGCCCTGGGAGTGATGGACCCTTCGCCTTTAGGTCTGAAGGCTTGGGAGCCGAAACCTTATCGAGTCTAGATGCATTAGTAAACCAAATCTCATGCATCCATATTAGAATTGCCTAGGGTAGAGTTGACCTTATCCTGAATTAGGAACACTAGGCACGAGGGGAGGGATTCCACCCTTCTTTCCTTATTTTTCTTTATTGTCTTTTATATCAATTAATTGCCTCAACGTGTTATGTGATTATTTATTGAACTAACATTTCTTTGTTTTCTTGTCTTTTGCATTCACAAACGCTAGGAATTAAGAGATCTAGCATGATCCACTTTTAGAACTTACCCTCTTAGATAGGTTATTGCATGTTTAAGATTCCAATGAATTGCATTTATAGATTGAAAATTGGACATCATTCTAGGCCCACCCTGGCATGCAAAGGGTTCCTCAGGTCATATTTTGCATATTTAAATTGCTTTGATAAACTGGCATCATGCATAAGCCTTAGAGGGAATGCCATTTAGGGAATCCCGTTATAGGAATAAACCACCTCGTGTCTCGGATATGTAATCTAAAGAGACTTGCACGTCTATATTTCTTGTACCATCCAAAGGGGTAGTGTACAAGATAAGGTAGGATCCGATCTTTTCGAAAACGGCAATCAATTTTTTTGCACATTAGAATATGGGCATCTAACAATCATTTTTGGCCATTTATCAAAAACTGGTAAAAATTCCTTGTGTAAAGGACATTAATTTGAAGAAATTTACAAATGGTCCTTCTCTGTTGAGACGATACACATATTGAGGTCAAATCTTGATTTTAGAAGACTCATAGACTAATGCATTGCAATAATTTTTTGAAACTACCAATAGGTAGACAATTCAATAAACCATCATTTCCATTCAATTCATTTAATCAAATTCTCCATCAAATTTATCCAATTTATTTGGTCAATTCATTCATTTTAGGACAGTATAGTCAATTTTGAATAAATCATCCATTTCATTCTTTTTGACCAGTTTACCATTTTTAGGGCAATCCGGTCAATTTTGAATAAATTATCAATTTCATCCAATTCATTTGACTAGTTTACCCTTTTTGGGGTAATCCGGTCGATTTTAAATAAAATTGTCATTCAACCCATTTGACCAATTAGGGTTTCAATGTCGAATTTCAAATTGGGAAACCTAGTCGATTTTGAGAAAACCATCCATTGCATCCAGCCATTTGGTCGGTTGGGGTTTTGACTCATGCTTCACTGAGAAAATTTGTCAACGAATTTCAATCTCTCTAATAGGAAGTTCGTCAAGGTTAAACCGGTGCATTTTTGCAAATTCTTGTATCGGTCAAAGTGATCAATCCATTCGGACGTTGTCCTCATTTTGACAAATGTCTCTCGTCACCCCAATTGACCAAATTTTTTAAATTATTTTTCACTCCATAAGTTGATTGGATCCATCAGGTATTGTATGATGCCTACCCTAGAGGATTGCATCCTCATTCTAGGCCTACCCTTGGCTCAAAAAGGGCTCCCCCATAGGACATGCATACCGAATTTATAGTCTTGCTTACTAATTCGGGGTATTTTTTTTATTTTCCCCCCTCCCCTGCATTCATAAAAATGCTTCAATAAGGTAAAGAATATTTTTCTATATCTGATAACAATTCTGATCTAATAAAGTGTGAAAATTACAAGTATTATTTGATTCTTGGGCAGGCCTTGCAATGAAAACATGAAGGATCTATCTGGAAGCGTTAGGCTAAACCCTCGAAGAGATTTCATAATTGTTTTTCAAAGAAAAATTCTGTATATTTGATTTGTTAATACATTTTTGTCCCAAAAAGAAAAGGAGGCAAAAAAATGTGTATATGTGGAGCTCTTTAGAAGTTTTTCTCTTCTCATTTGTATTATAATTGCACAAGAAATTTTGTTTTAAACTTTTTTCAGCAATAAAGTTTTTAGACAATTATTTTTTGTATATATTCATGTACATTTCATTCTTTTTTGACTATTTGAGGGATTTTATGATGAATTTTAAGAAATAAGACCAAATTGAGATTTTTCAACCTCCTGTCTGAAAATTTACAAGTGTATGCTTTCTAAAATCCTTACAATAAGAGTGCTCAGAATTTAAAAGAGGTCATTCAAAAGACCCAATGAGATACCTTTTCCTCCTTCACTATACAATTCATATTTTTTGCCCACTTCTATTAGCTTCCCCAAAATCAGTCACATTGATTGATAAATTGCAAATTGGGGCAATCTTTGCTTGAAAATGTCCACTGTATCTAACCGATTCAATCCACATCTAAGTGAAAGCAAAAATGTACATCACTTCTTCTTTGTTTTGAAAATTTGGAATGATACTTTAGGCTTTCGTTTCTCTATAGACTTTATCATTTGCTTTCCCATTTGAGCCTTAAAAGAATAATTTCGTTTCAAATAAGGGCCTGAATGATAATTACCCTACATTGGGAAAACTTTCAAAAGGGAATGGGTTCTCAATGAGCTATTCTTTACTTTGGTTGTCATGAAGCGTAAGAATGATGCTTTGGCCATCGTTTCTACAACCTAAACACTGTTTACCCCTTGCATCCTGATTTGAGCCAAAATAGGTGGTTCTTTTCGAATGCACCTATGATTGCATCCCACATTGGGGAAGGAGATTGGGGAATTTTGCAAAAAAAAAAAACAAAAAAAAGATGCTAAAAAAAAAAGAAAGAAAAGAGAGAAAAAGGAACCGCAAATTGGGGAAATTTGATTCTACCTGGGTTTCAATTTTGAAAAGAAAAGAAAAGAAAAGAGAAAAAGGACGAGTTTTGTCCGACGAACCCCTTATGGATGAACAAAAGTCTTTCTCAGTGAATTAATTCAGATACATGTAAGAAATTTCGCATTAATGAAAGTTTTCCTTTCAGTGTTAATGTAAGGAACGGAATAAAAGTCAGGCCCTCTTCTTTACCAATCAAACATTCTATCCCTAGTTATCCCTTTTGAGCCTTCAGAATAAATTATTTTGTTTGGCAACCCTTGAGAATCGCAAACCCCACATTGGGGTAAATTGAGTTTTGGAAAAGAAGGAAAAAGAAAAACCCCAAATTGGGGCAAATTTAATTTTTGAAAGAATGCCGAAAGAAAAGAAAATGAAAGAAAAGAAAACCTCGGTGAATGAAACGACCGAAGGCCAGAAAAGAGAAGAAAGAAAAGAAAAGAAAAGGAGGAAAATGAAAGAAAAAGCCTCAATGGAGAATGAATTGGGGCAAGTTTTGATTTAATCCTAAAATAGGGTTGGCGCAACAGTGCGATCTCAGATTACTTAAACCACTTTTGAAATCTGCCTTCAAGCCTTAACTTTTCGAAACATCCCACCAGACCCCATTACAAAAGCTGAAAGTTCTGACTTCTGTTCTTTGCAATGGCCCTGTCAAGAAAATTTCTGATGCCAGAAAATTTTAGTTGTATTTCTGAATTGCTTGGGTATGGGGTTGACACTACTCACCATGTGAAAACCCACCAGGTCGAGAAAAAGAAAAAAGAAGCAAAAAGCAAAGCAAGAAAAGTAAATGCAAGAAAAATGCAAAAAAAATTCGACGCTGAAGTCCCTGGTGAATGATGAGAAAAATGCAAACAAAGTCCGAGATCTTTGAGTATGAAATGAGAGCAATTTTGAGAAAAATGCGATCTTCGGTGCAATACTCTCGAAAATTTTTTCTTTAACTATCATTTTCCAGCCGCATTACAAGCTCATAAGGTCCATCACTGACTTATCCCTCATGACAACTCAAAGCAAGGGTTACGCTCCTAAGAAATCTACCTGTCACTCATGATCATAAGATTATAACCTGTTTCCGCATGTTTTGGTATCGTTTCTACCCTCTGTTACAAGCTTACAAAGCTTATGTGTTGACTAAGTTTTCTTAAGAAATAAGGGTGACAAACTATTTGCTTTCACTAAGATGTGATATCGAATGGGCACAAAAATAAGACAAATCTTGACCTCCCATTTCCTTTAGTCACTTTCAAATCAGAAATAACGCCCACTTGATTGGTCCTGAACGATGAGCCAACAAGAAGTGGTGACCCGTTACCCTAAGCATCGATGCTAAAAGTGAGGAAGAAATCTTCTTGAATTTGGTGTTATTCTGAGGGATTCATCATGAAATTTCTGCATGAGTTCAAACACGACGTTTAAATTTCTTCACATTGTATATATGATTATTTTCTGAATTTTAGAAAGTGCGGTTTCTCCTTGTTCAAATAAATGGGGAGTCATCTGAACAAATTTTTACAGTCAAAGGAGCCCACACTGGGGCAAATTTTTAATTTGTGAGATTTTGCGGAATAAGCCCACACTTGAGGATTTCGTAACACATTTGAGGATTTCGTCCAAGAGTTAAGCAAGATATTTTTGAATCAATCATGCTGCTCTTCACATGAGTAGTAGGTGCATCAATAAAATAAAAAATTTTAAGTGCATGTTGTACTTTGGTAAACCCCCTGTGTAGGAATTCATGGCTGAAATCGATGGAGAAGCAGCTAGTGATGTGGAAGGTCGATACCGGAAAAAGAGAAGAAAGAAGAAGGAAAAAGGGCCCTACACTGGGGCAAATTATTTTTGAAAAGATTCTCTCGAACAAAAAAGCAAAAGCTCCAGTAGGCTTTTCGTTTAGATCAAAGTTTTGATGTTTGGTTGAATTTGTTTTTGTTCGAAGTTGTGTTTTGAGGCTAAGATCCGTGCTTGAATTTTCTTAGCAGCTGCCGAGAGTTATTGCAGAAGCTTCCACCGTAGCCTTGCATGAATAGATTGCAGAAATTTGCATGCAAAATGACTTCTAAAATTGCACTTTGCTCCCCTTAGCTTCTATCTATGCTTCTATGGCCCGAGTAATTGGAAAAACCAATCAAATTGACCCCCCTTGAACTTTCTTTTCCTTTCAATTAGATCCTAATTTTGTGAATATGGACTGTTTTAGTTATTTAAATGCCTTTGATTGATTCAATTTCATGCTTATTCCCATTTTATGTAATTATCTCTTGATTAAAATGATGCCTTGGCTCTTTTATTATTTTGGAGGATAAATACGTAATTTTACCTCGTTAGGGCTCCAACTCAAGGGAGGTACATCCTATCCCTTATTTCTTATTTCATTTGGCTCTACGTGCCCTACGTGACTTTATGTGTTTGATTACATGCCTCTCAAAGTTTTTATTTATTTCATTTATTCATTTATTTTATTGGCTTTAATTTTATATGGTAATTTTTGTTCAATTTTGATCATTTGAAGAGGCACTTGAATGCCAAAATTGTAATAGTTAGGTATTTATTTTAATCGTTTATTTCATTTCCCCCTTTTAGATTGTAGTAGGGCCCCCCCTCAAGTGTAATAGTTAGGGCTTTATTTGCTTTATTTGTTTTGTGTGTTTTGCATGCCTATGTGCTATGTGTTACCGCTTTCTTAGGGCCTTGCATCTAGATATCATGCTTATTTGTTATGTGTCTATGTGATATTATGTGTTTACATGCTTTTATTAGGTTTTACACGAATTATTTGATTGTAACAAATGTATGTCGTCACCACACTAGTCCAACGCTAGTTGTGGCCCCCTTTCCCGAATCCACACTAGTCCAATGCTAGTTGTGGCTCTTTGTTCTATTTTTCTCACTAGTCCAATGCTAGACCCTTAGGAGCCCATTCGCGCGTTAGATTGTATCACTTCATCTCATGCATATTTTTCACTTTCTAAGGTCTTTTATCATTTTGTATGATATTCCCCTTATACGTATATCCCTTATCCCTAATTTTCCTATATATATACCCCTATGTATGATACATAACATTAGAATTGCATTTCATTTTAGAATTAGGATTAGGGTAGTGCATTTGCTTGATTAGATTAGGGAATAACCCATTGAATATGGGATATGGACGAGTTTGGCTTTCTAGCCTTAGCACGCTCATATTCCCTCTATTAAAGGGAAAATTGAGTCACGAACATTAGTCCCCCGTACCCGACATGATGCACTCCTTTAAGACATGTATATTTCTATAATTATTTTATCCTTTTTTCTTTTCTTGGAGTCTCATATTTTTGCATTATTCGTGACTTCTCCAAAGAGTCACTATTGTGCGTCACAATTAATGTGATTGGCACCATTCAAGCTTTGAAGAGAAATTTTGCCCCCCGATGCCCCCTAAATCTAGGGTTTGCATTCATATAGTACATCCAAATGTGATAAATCTTTAGGTTAAAATAAGAAAATCTTTGACTAAATTGCGCAACTAGCCTTGGCTAGGTTGAAAGGGTGCCTTGGATTCTTATCCTTGCCTTCCCTTTCTTCAAATGTGATTCCCGAATCTTTTTCTCTGATTTTCGTAGACTTGGGGTCGTTCAAAAAGGGTTTCCTACTTGTTTCTTTGAAAATTCATTTTTAGGTGACTTGGTACACCTTAACTCTATACCAAGTGGCGACTCCATTTTTCATTCAAAAAACACTTTTTAAACTATATTTTGGGTCAAATCGTCGCATTTTCAAGTCCCATTTAGACCCATGTTTTTCATTTTCTTTTTAAATCAAAAATTCATTTTCAATCAAAAAATTGAATCAAAAGCCATTTTTCTAAACTCGTTATTTATTTTTCTTATTTCAAAAATGGGGCGCGACAGAAGGTATTTAAAAAAATCATTACAATGCACTAGTCTATGAGTCTTCTAAAATCAAGATTTGGCCTCGATCTATTTATCATCTCAACAATGAGAAATTATTTGTGAATTTCTTCAAATTAATGTCCTTTACGCAAGGGAGTTTTACCAACTATATTAAAATGGCCAAAAATTGATTATTAGTGTGACGACCCCACTTCCCCCTAAGGCGAACCAAAGGGTTGGCGGGCTGCCTGCCCAACTCTCGCCAGGACTCACGAAAGCATTCTAACCCAAATTCTTTCAAAGAATAACCTAATCTATTACAAAACAATTCTCCCGAAGAAGGCCGTCACTAGAACCACATTAACTTCCGAGATAGTAGTAATTTAATGTAGCCAATCGACGGCTCTAAAAAAAAATCCCACGCGTTACGAACTGCGGAATAAAATCGTACCGTCCCAACTAAGAAAAATTCATACAACCAAATACAACAATCAAGCCAAGCATCCAAATTAAGTTTTACACATTTTCCAGCTTCAAGTGGCAATCCAAAATAAAAAGTACATTATCCAAGTTAACGCATTACAGCCCACAAAAGTAGTCATAGTATCCAAATACATCCCAAAAGGAAAACATGAGTAAGTTTCAAAGCTTTCAATTTCCAGAACTTGTTAAGGAAAACAAATAAATGTGGGGTGAGCTAAAGCTCAGTGGTGCCCCAAAACATGCATCTAAATAAACAATAGCAAGAATCAATATTGACTAGGGTAAACAAGTAGGAAAGCAGATAACAACACAAGGTAGGATACAGGGGCTCTCGGGAGCCATTTTCCTCGCTGGATCACCATTCATCGTAGTTGACCCTCCGTCAACTCTCACTACTTATAGTCCATGTAGATCCTCTCATTTTTACTCCTAACCCGTCACCGTTCTTACCCCTGTTCCGGGCCCGAACGCCAACTAAGGAAGCAGTATACTCGAGATATACCCTTAGAAATTGGGAGCAGTATACGTGAGTATACCCTCAGGAATTGGTCGAGGGATTCACCCAACGACGTTACTGCAGTTGGATTCACGAGTCGAGGGATTCACCCAACGACGCAACTACATTTAGATTCACGAGAAAATGTTTCACGCAAGTCATCACTCGAACGGCTAGTGCGATAAAGTACACACTGCTCATTTCGATGGATCAAAAACTAGTTTTGCAAGTATCACATTTCAAGTCAAGAAAGCACTTTAACCAAGTAGGAATAGAACAAGCAAGGACACTCACCAAGAGTGAAGTTACTGATCAAGCTGGGAATCAAAATCTGCGTCCTCGCTAAATCCTAAAATACAAAATTTTAAAACTATAAGTTGGCTATACTAGTTCTAGGATTACGTAGGAAAATTATTCGTAGTATAGCTAGTTTATTTGCTTGGAATAAGTCAACAAACCATGTAGTATTAAAACTAGTAAAATACTTTGTAAAGTTTCTTTCATATTACTTTTCTTGTAAAAGTGTTACTAAAACAGATTTTACGTGAAATAATGTTTCTTGCCGAACAAGTTTTCTGCACGTTTAGTTAAAATCGCTAAAATCTCGTGTTTTGGAAATTTCCTCTAGAAAACTAGCATGGGACTGGTCTTAAAGAAAGAAAAGGAAATGAAACAAGACTTAGGGTTTTAAAAGCTAGAAAAGTTATTTTCTATAACTATCAAGGCTAGTTTAAGCTAAAGGAAAGTTGTCGGTTGGCAAAAATTTAGGGCAAACTACTAATTACTGAAGTTTATCGATTAATACTAGCGTAAAAATATTTTTGATTAAGCTTGGTCAAAATTGCTCGAGTTCACAGGGTCGAATCGACTTTCACAGGTTCGATTCTATTTCGAAGTCACATTATAACCTAGATTGGCCAACAAATAAAAATCACTTTTCAATAGCAAATCACTAGGGCTTCGTCAATCATTAGCCCTAGGTTTCAATAAATTTATTTCTGATCAATAATAAAATAAATGACCAAGGCTTCGTCAATCATTAGCACTTGGTTTTGGCAAGCTCATATCACATTTCAACTTAATCAGAATAAATATAAGGCCTCCAAGCAATTCTAGCAGTTATTTTCATCACGCTTTAACACTTATATAAAATCATTCAAATGGCCAAGGGCTTCGTCAATCATTAGCCCTTAGCATCCAATAATTAGTTCTTATAGCAATAAAGCTAACATTTCAAATGTTTGGAATCACTAACAGGTATATGAACATAAGGCAAGATTGGTAACAATATTTTGTCCAAGATCTCAACAAAATCTCATTACACGTAATCAAATGCAGATTAAACATTTCACCATAGTTATATTCCAAAATTATCCATTCCAATACCGATAACTTCATCACAATATTACAGTCATAATAAAATCAAATTGTCACTCCAAAATGCACAGGTAAGACCCTCTTAATATAGTTTAAAGTGAAATCAATGAACATAAGATATTTTACAGCTCGAAACAGCATTTTTAGAACTAAAATTCGCCACAAGAAATCTGGAAAATTCCTTTACCACCTCTATCAACTTGCTTGAAAATTTTCCAGGTCTACACTTCAACATTTTTGTTTAAATCTTCCAAAATATCCAGTGTTTTGTAGCTAAACAACTTACACAGCTTGAAGTACACATTTTTCATGCATTTCAAAACCATTATACTCCAAGGAAAATTCCAGAAACCAATTAGAATTTCCAGCACTTCAGTGTTCATAAATCCAACATTTCCTTGGCTAAAAATGCTATTAAACTCTCAAATCCAACATGCAATTACTTGGCTAGACAGAAAACATTTCTAGCTCGAGGATTCAGTGTGAACAATAGATATAACGTCACAGTTTCCAGATTCACTTTCACAACCAAAGATCAATTTTTCCCCAACACCTGCGTGTCATAATCTAACTTCTCCTTTGGCTAAACTAGTGTTTTAAACAAATTAGAATCTGTATTTTTCGATTTAACTCTCGGCCGAACCAAATTTGCGCACTTCAGGTTCTTTTCTCTTTCTTTTAACAAAAAAAACATTATTCGAGGGTTTTAAAATCAACATGCAACCCATAACCGACTTCTTTAGCTAGTGGTTAGATAAATAATCACCAGTACAGACTCAGCTTACTTCGAATTAATGGACTGATAGCTACATTATCAAATTTCCAGCCCACGGAAGTTTCTATTCACCAAAACAGGTTTTCTCAAGCTTCTGATTTCAACATTCGATCGAATAACTCTACATGCATGCTCCTAATTAACTCAATCAACCTCTAACTAGTTTAATCCAGCTCAGAAATTACCTCAGCTCGCGGACAGATCAGAAAAATTTCTGCAGCTCGCGGTTTTCTCCTCCCTTGCTCTCGGATGCAGCTCACTCTCTCTTCTCAATCGATACACACGAGGTGAAGGTGGAGTGCGGTGGTGGTTTGAGATGCAGGAATGAGGAGGGTGGAGAGAGAGGGAATGGCTCGCGGTTTTTGAGAGGGAGGTTGAGTGCATGAGGTGATTGAGTGTGGGGTTGGTGAAGGTGCGGGTTGGCCGAATGGAGAGGTGGTAATGATGTTGTCCGGAATGCATTGGGATTGCATGGTGATTTTGTGGGATTGTGAAGGGTATTTTAGACTTTTCACTTTTCCTTCTAATGACCACTTAAGCCCTTGATTCTAGCATAATCTCACGAATTATCCCTAAGTGTGATTTAAACTCCTAATAATGTAGTAATCCCACAAGGATTTCGATTATCGAAACTTTTACATCCTACGTATACCTAGTATACTTAAACCATTTTTATCGAAAATTTATCGATTACATTTTAGTATTAAAGTTCCTAGTAATTCCTAACATTATTTAGCGATTAAATTAGTTATCAGAATTTCCAATTATTTATTCTCAAGAAATAGAGTTAGTCTAACTCAAAATTTATTGATTTAGTATAATAAGGTCAAAGGAAATAATAATTTGATACAAGCGGGTCAGTTTGCACATAAAAATTATTTTTACGCACTTTTTGTGAAACAAAGAAGGATAAAACTATAATTTATTGCAGGTTAAGAAATGCAAATGAAATATGAAGTGATATTTGTCTATATGCATTTTCAGGGTTCTCACAATTAGATGCTCATATTCTAATATACAAAAGTTACTTTATTCTCAATGTCATCATTGCAGAAGGAATCGGATCCTACCTTACCTTGTGCACTACCTCTTTGGATGGTACAAGAAATATAAACGTGTAAGTCTCATTGGATTACATATCCGAGATACAAGGTGGTTTATTTCTAACGTGGGATTCCCTAAATGGCATTCCCTCTAAGGTTTGTGCATGATGCCAATCAAAGCAATTAAATACACAATTTGAAATGAAACATGACCTAAGGAACCCTTTATATGTCAGGGTGGGATTAAAATGATATGCAATTATTAATCTATGAATGCAATATACCAAAATCTTTTAAACATGCAATAGCCTATCTAAAAGGGTAGGTTTTAAAAGAGGATCATGCCAGACCTCTTATTTCCTAATGTTTGTGAATGCAATAGATGAGAAAACAAGGAACTGTTAGATAACAGATAACACATAACACGTAAGGCAATTAGATGATACAAAAGTAAAAAGAAAATTAAAAAAAGAGGGGTGGGATCCCTCCCTTAGTGCCTAATATCCCTAGTTGGGTATAGTCGACTCTAACCTAGGTAATCTAATCATGGATGCATGAGGTTGGGGCTCACTAATGCATCTAGACTCGATAAACTCAGGTCCCCAAGCCTTCAGACTCATGGCCAAGGGTCATCAATTCCAAGGCCCTTTTGTCGGTGGCTCGAGCGATTCCCCAAACACCGCTACGCACACATCATGTCACGGTTACGTGTTTGAGTGAATCTATCAAATAATCCTCAACCTTCGACCATAAGCAGAAGGCTATCAACCCAAAGTTTAAAGCAAAAAATTGAGTGACCCCTCAGATTATGCTACGCACACATTGTGTCACGATCACATGTCCAAGTAGGTCGCCTAATCCTAATAGGATGGAGTGGCGTGACAAGCCACTAAAAGTAAAAAAGAAATGAGGGATATAAAGTAAAGCGTATGCACGTATGAAGTGCCCCTATCGAAGGGAAGGATCGAATACCATAGAATGCGAATGACGGTTCTAGGGTGGCCAACCCCCCTTCCCAAAATGCAAGCGCGATACATATAAGTAAATAAAAGGAATAATCACATCATTTATCACCACATACGGATATCGAGACGATTTGTACATGTGAAATGCAACAAAATCCTAAAAAGGAAAAATGCAACCCTAAACCTCCAAATGTGATATATGAAAAGGTTAAAAGAAGAAAAAAATTGACTAAATCAAATTTGCTCGGACTCTCTAAGTCCCCAGTGGAGTCGCCAGCTGTCGCGCCCCATTTTTTAATAAGAAAAATAAATGGTTTAAAAAAGTGAATTTTAATTCAATTTTTTTATTGAAAAAATAATTTTTGATTTAAATAGAAAATGGGCCTAAATGGGGTTTGAAAGTGCGACAATTTGGACCCAAATTATAGTTTAAAAAGGATTTTTGAATAAAAAATCGGAGTCGCCACTTGGTATTGAGTTAAGGTGTACCAAATCACCTAAAAATGAATTTTCAAAGATAAAAAGTAGAAAACCCTTTTTAAACGACTCCAAGTCTACGTAAATCAAAGAAAAAGGTTCGGGAGTCACATTTGAAGAAAGGGAAAGCAAGGATAAAATTTCGAGGCACCCTTTCGACCTAGCCAAGGCTAGTTGTGTGAATTAGTCAAAGATTTTCTTATTTTTAATCTAAAGATTTATCACATTTGGATGTACTATATGGATACAAACCCTAGACCTAAGAGGGTGTCGGGGGGGTCGAAATTTCTCTTCAAAACTTAATTGGTACCAACCACATTAATTGTAAAGCCCAATAAAGACTCTTTGAAGAGGCCACGAATAATGTAAAAATATGAGACTCTAAGAAAAGAAAAGGAAAATAATAAAGATAATTATAATTATACAAATATACATGACCTAAAGGAATGCATCATAACGGGTGCGGGGATAAAATGTTCGTGACTTCAATTTTTCCTTTTATAGAGGAAATACGAGCATGCTAAGGCTAAAAAGCCAAACTCGTCCATATCTCATATTCAAGGGGTTTTCCCTAATCTAATCAAGCAAATGATCTAACCTAACTCTAATTTTTCCTATATGAAATGCAAATTTAATGTCATGTCTCATGCATAGGAGTAAGGAATATACATATATGGGGAAAATATAGGATAAGGGATATACATATAAGGGGGATGTCATACAAAAATGATAAAAGACCCTAGAAAGTGAAAAATATGCATGAAAATGTAGTGTAGTCACACAAACATGATCTAGCGTGTGGATGGTCTCTAAGGATCTAGCATTGGACTAGCCCATATTTCTATTTTCTCACCAGCATTGGACTAGTGAGAAATCAGACAAAGGAACCACAACTAGCATTGGACTAGTGTGGTATCGGGAAATGGATCATAACTAGCGTTGGACTAGTGTGATAACACGTCACACATTAATTATAACTAAATTAATCATGTAAAACTCAATAAAAGCATGTAAACACATAATATCACATAAACACAAAACACATAATCATGATATCTAGATACAAGACCCTAAGAAAGCGGTAACACATAGCACATAAACATGCAAAAACACACAAGACAAATATAAAGCAAATAAAAACCCTAACTATTACATTTGAGGGGGGCCTACTACAATCTAAAAGGGGAATGTGAAATAAAATGAAGTAAAGTAAACCTAACTATTACAACTTGGCATTTAAATGCCTTTTAAATAATCAAAATGAAACTAAAATAAATATTCAAAATTTAAACAAATAAAGCAAATAAATAAATGAAATAAAACATTCAAAAAACATACAATTAAGCACATAAAGTCACATAGACACATAGAGTCAAATAAAGTGAAAATAAGGGATAGAGTGTACCTCCCTTGAATTGGGGCCCTAATGACACGAATTTACTTGTTTACCCTCCAAAATAATAAAAAGGGTCAATGCATCATTTTAATTAACAATTAATTACATGAAATGAAAATTAAACACAAAAAATGAAAATTAAACACAAAATGAAAATTAAACACAAAATGGAATCACTTAAAGTATTTTATAAAAGAAATCATCTATATGCAAGAAATTAGAGCGGAAAAGAACCTAATTGAAATAATTAAGAAGTACTAAGATGAGGTACTAAAATTAATGACTCAAAATGGAATCTACCAAAATCAAATGCTAAACCTCTAAAACATGACACGAATTCACTAAAATCAATCCAAAGTCTACATTAAGTCATGTTAAAGAAAGAAGTAACATGTTAGAGGGACCAAATCGATTAGTTTTTTCCAATTTTATAGGCCATAGTAGCGTTAGACATCAATTAAGGGGTTAAAGTATAATTTCTTGAACATTTTCCTTGCAAAAATGCATGCAAAGCTACGAATGAACAAGCTTCTGCAACAACAAAAAAAAAAAACTTTCAGCATGCTAAAGTGATTCCTTTGTGATTTCATCCGCAAATTTTCCGCAGCTCTCGGACAAGATCAAATTTAGTTTGAACTAAAGCAAGAAGACCGCCACTTAATCCTCTCACTTTGCAATAGAAACATTAGATTCAATCACAAGGAGTCGGACAAAAGAGCATGCAAATGCTGAAGAAAAAAGTTCCTACAACTTATCTTCATTTAGCCGAAACAAAAATTCAAACACAATGACTCAAACAATTCCCAACTCATTCAAGCAAAGATCCAACACGCTTTCGGACACCCAAACGCGACCAAATAATCTGAACACTTGCTCAACTTCAACTGCTCAGATTTTCCAGAAAAATAAACAAGACAATGAAAACTGATGGCCTTTATTCCTATGTTCCCAAACACGCGCATGGCACCCCATTCGAATGGCAAACAAACCAAATACTTGAAGCAAGCCAGAATTTCAACAATCAAATAGAAAAAGAAATCCATTCGCATTGCTGCAACAAGGCAGAGGGTTTCCACCCTATTGCAGCAGAAAAAAAAATTGTTTTCTCGCGAGAGAAAAAAAAAAGAAAAAAAAACTCTGCAGTTCTAAGAATTTTGGTTTTCAGCAACCCAGAAAATTTGCAAAAGGTTCTAAACAAAACCCAAGCATTCTATACAACCATCATTCAATCATCAATGATTCACCAACACAACAAGATTCATGAGAAAGGAAATCATCTGAAACCCAGTCATAGCAAAGGGAAAGGAATGACTCATGAAACCAGGAACCAAACATTAGCATTTCACGCATGATCTGAATTTATCAAGCCCAACAAATAGCTTATAAATACTTATTGATAGTCCTACTCGACCACAACACAAGGACTCAAGTCATGAAGTGTCAAACTGCAGCAAAACATATAAAGCTGGGAACTTTCTTCTTCCCTCAACTAAAAAACTTTGGCAGCTTCTGAAAACTTTGAGTTTTCATTGAGCTCTCACAACCAGCACATACCAAGCTATACTTCATCAAAGAAAACAGTACAAATGAAGGAAATCAGCCCCTCCCCCCTTAAAATCCTAGGTTTCGACATGAAAAGATCCGATGATTCCCTACCCAAAATCAGAAATAACAATGGCTTCAACTCTTCAATTCAACCAGCCCATGAAGCACGTATACTCAAACATCAAAGATAACTAATGGGGAAATGGCCATAAGTAAAGTCATAGACCCTATGCTTGAAAGCTTCAAGATCTGAACCAAGGCTTAAAGGGAAAGACAACTTACAATGCTTTCTTTTCTTTTTCATAGGCGATAATAGTGGAATGAAATGAAGATGATTTCTACTCCTCGCAATAGGTAGCAGCTCCAATGGCTCCTTCGTCCCTTTAAGAATAGCGCTCGACCAGAATTTTCTCTTCTTCTTGTGAGAACCCGTATTTTCCCTTAATGTTTTCCTAGGGTTTTTCCCCTTTAATGGCATGTTTTCTGCATTTTCTGGCGTAGGAAAATTTTCTTGGTGGATTTTATGAGTAATTATAGTTTTTAGATGATTTTTCTAGCATTGGGTAGTTTTTGAAATATTACGGATAGATTATGGACGTGGGCCCCACTAGTGCGAAAAGTTCGAAAAAATTCGGCCAAAAAGGTTAAGTTCCGGATACTGTGTGAAATTTATTGGGTGTTAAGAGATAAGTAGAGGATGTGAAGTGATTGATGTGAGAGGGGGAAAGAAGGATAGGAATGCATTTAAAGTAGTGACATGTGTCATTATATGGTTGGTGGTGATTTATGATTTACTATTCTTGTTTTTGACCTTTTGACTAATTGGTTAAATATCTTAAAAATTACCACAAAAATCACCATTTCTTACTCCTTGGTGGCCGGCCCTCTTAAGCTCAAGAAGGAAGAAAACTTCTTCAATTTTCAAGCTCCCAACTAGCTCAAATCATCCAAACCACTTGCCTAAACTAGTTTCTACTCCATAAAATCCTTCCATTAGGTGCTAGTGAGGTGTTTGGTGAAGTTTTGGAGAAGCTAAGGTGTTCTACAACTTCCTCTCTCTTGTTTACTTGGTAAGTGGTGATTACACTTCCTCCTATACTTAATGATGTTTAATTTGTGCCTAGTGGTGGCTAAAGTGTTGAAATTTGTGATTTATTTCTTGCTTTTGGATGATATGGTGAAGTTTTTATTTTATTGATGAATTTTCTGGTTTAATGTGATCATGAGGTTGTGGTTATTTGTGATGGTTTGTAATGAGGGGTTATGACTTTAGTGGATGTAAATGATAGGAAATTGCAACCAATTTTGGGTTTGGAAGGCATTTGAGGAAGTTAGGGTTTCATAACCCCCTTTTCTGTCTGGTTTTGGATCATATGGTTTGAGGCCGAATTGGCCTTTCCTTAAAACATGAAAGTTTTAGGTATTGATGTGTTTGAGGTTCCTGTAAAATTTCAGGGAAATTGGAGTAGTGTAGAATGAGATATATCGATTTTACTGTTGCTGTTCTGGGTTGATCAGAATGTGCGAACTGCGATTGGAATCGTCTGTTTTGACTGGAATTGCTTTAGATTTTGATGTTAGTGTCTTCTGATGAAATGTATCTTGATGTCTTAGCTACCGTATGCCTTTGGAATCAATGCATTTGGACCTGTATAGACTGAGTTGTACTGATTACAGCATAGTGTGATTTGTAAACCTGCAATTACGGTTTTGGTTTGGTATTCTGCATATTTGACCTAGTTGTGCTAGGATTTGGACTGAGTGGCCTTCTACATTGTTGTATCCCTGTCTTTTAGCTTCGAGATGGTGGGTCTTTTACCCTCATCCGATAAGCGTAGCGCATTTTGTGCCATTACCGCATAATGAGGCCAAAACTGTTTTTGTTGTTAAGGCTAAATGAGTTACATTTCCTGATTTTCTGGTTTGCTTTTATGCTTATATATGCATATGAAACCCTAATGGGGTTGTTATTGGCATGGCTTTATGACTCGTTATCGAGTCTTATGGTATTTGTTTACGTGATTTAGGACGTGACGAGGGTTCACGGCGACCTTTTTAACATCGGTGCATGAAACATCACGTAGTTGAGTGGTGAGTATACTACTCACTTGAATGTTACAATGTGGCTTTGCTATATGTGATTTTGATGCCTTGAAGGCTTATTTGGCTATTGGAATTGATTGAGGTGAGGGTGTACTTGACCGCCCTCACCCCTTGTGATACCGTTAATGACTGTTTACCGCTTCACTGATATACTGCACTTGCTATATGAGATATTGAATTCACTTCATGAAAAACTGATTTGGTGTCGTTTGGACGAGTATCCAACGGCCTTACTGTACTACTGAGCTCGACCCCGTTGGTAGTCACTTGAATCGAGCCAGCGAGGGCTTGGTCGTGAAAATTGACTTGCCACGGGGACTGTACTAGGGAATCTTGTAGTAATGAGACTCTTGATTCCGGTAAACTCGAGTATTACCAAAAGCTACTGATTGGAGTGCGGGCCCGGTTGGGGTATGTTTGGTGGAAGGGATGGGAGTGAAGTGGGTTCTACGGTTGGTACTCATAAACGTTGACGGAGAGTCAATAAGATTGGATCAAGAATGTAAGCGTGGAAATGGGCTCTTGAGAGCCGTCAGTATCCTTTTACCGATTTGTTTTGCTTCCTATTTGGATACTTGAAATGAACGGTTATGCTTAAGTGATCTTTGTTGCTTATGTGATAGTTGCTCACTGGGCTTTAGCTCACTTTGTTCCATTTGTTTTCCTTACAGGAAAATGATCATTTTTGGAAGATCATACTTGTTGGTTGCCAAATTGAGCCATGTATATGTCTATGTTGAATAGCTCTTTGCATGAAACCCTAATGTGTATTGGGTTCATCTTTTGATTGGCAAACCGAACATGTGTATCCATGATGAATAGCTTTTGGCATGCCAAATTGGTTGTAAATGTTGAATTGCAATGTATTAATGGTTGGTTGGATTTCGGATTCTACTATTCCAGGCACTATTCTTCATTTTCATTTTTTTTAATATTCTTTTGTTATTTTGGTTCTTGTGGCTTGTTCGAGCGCGCTTTTACTTTCCCGAAACGTATTAGATCGACGTGAACTGATCCGTAGTCCTGGCGAGAGCTGGGCAGGCAGTCCGCTAACCCCTTTGGTTCGCCTTAGGGGAAAGTGAGGCTGTTACACTTCTACCTTGCTCTCTTGCTCACTCTCACGGTCTCCTCCTCTCACTTTTCTCAGTCTCTCCTCCCGACGTCACTCCCATTTCTTTCTTAGCCTTCTCTATTTTTCTCTCTACCTCGGCTCTCTCTCCCTCTCTATCTTCCTCTCAGTCGTCACACACTCTTTATTTGCTCTCCTTTTTTCTTTCCGCCGTCACCCTTTTTGCTTCTTGCCTCTCCTCAGCCGTCACACCAGATTTTTCTTCCCTTCCTCAGATCCTCTCTTTGCTAGCCTTTTATACCCCCCTAACCCTTGGCTGGATGATGGGATGAAGCTCCTTGCTTCATCTCCTTTGAGAACCGTTTGATGGTTCTTAATGCCCAAGGCAATTGAAATTTTTTAGATTGAAGCCAGATGGTTGTACTACAACAATCCAACGGAGCCAAAAATGAGAAAATTTGATGAGGGATAGCTGGAGAAAAACGCAGCTGCAACCCTGTTTCTGTATTGGCCGAAGCAAAAAAAAATTGTAGGAAATGGCGCGCGTGCCTGCGCATGGGTTTTTTTTTTAACAAATAAATAACAAACTTTCATAAATTGAATCTAAAAAATTTAAAGCATATTTTTGTGAACAATTTCTTTTTCCAAAAAATTTTAATAAAAATTAAGAGACTAATGAGCAAAATTGAATAATAATTATCATTTAATAATAATAAATATAGTTAAATTAAAATGTTGGTATCTAAAATGCTAAAAATGTCTAAAAACAAAACCCACAAGATTAATAAAAATAAATATAGATAATAATAATCACCAATAAAAATAAATAAAAAAATAAAAAAAATTGAAATAAATTAAAAAATTTGGTGTCTACACACACACAATATTATATGGTATGAGTTTATATATAAGTTTACAACAAGATAACATACAATGAATCTAAACAATCTTCTAGATAGTAACCATTATTAATTAATACTCCCTCCGTCCCAAAAAGTTTGTCACTTTTTGAGAACTTGAATATTTTTCAATAGTACACAAAAAGAAGAGATAACCGTCTGCACTTCCTAAATTGTCCGTGCCAAGCTACCCAAACTTTGCCTAAAGTGGTGTGGTGAAGTTATTTAAATGATTTATGCAAACTAGTCAACAATCTAGGCCCACTACTGTAAGGCCCGAAGACAACCAATGAGACAGTTGATAAGAAAGCACAAGTGCTTATGAGTAGAAGAGATAAACAAATTAAAGATCATAAACGTAACAATAAGTAAATAATAAGGAAAGAGTTGCAAACCAATTAACTACCCAACTCCTCTTGAGCTTGTAGATTAATTGAGACAAGCTACTTCAAGTTGATGAATTATAATCACTCTTGTGTACAAAGGAAGGTTCACCTCCTCCTTGCCCCGAACTCCACTCGGTCAAGCCAGGACGTTTTACTATCCCTCAGGACAACCCTCACAGAGTTACACTCATGAAAGATTCACTCACAAATGAAAAGCTTACAAAGAACCTCACACCACTAAGACTACAAATCTAGCTTTGGAGACTATTTTCTAGCTAAAATATCTCCCGAGATCTTGTAAACAAAGTGTGCAAAAGTTATCTGAAGTATCTGACCAACCACTATTTATATAGGACCAAGAAAGTGCCTCATTAAAGCATCCAACGGATAGAAAGTAGCTGAATAGTCAACTAGCCGTTGGGGACGTCGGACGTCCGACAGATTAATCACCGTCCGATCCCATCGTCCGAAAATCAGCCAAGTTGTCGTTCGGACGTCCGATGGTATTTTATCGTCCGAGCTTCTGTGTCCGAACGTCGTCCAGAGAGTTATCAAATCTTCGTGGAATTTTTAGGACGTCCGATGAGATTGATGTGCGTCCGAAGCATGCGTCCGATCCTTCAGGACGTCCGATGCTTCCATACGAGCATCCGACAGAGTTTCCTTCTTGATGTTCTTCATCCTTTCGGACGTCCGATCCTGACTATTTGAGCGTCCGACAGCTTCAGCATACTTAGTCCCCTTTCAATTGCACTTGTTCATGGAATCAAACAACTTCAAAACTAAAAGTATATCTTGAAGAAATATTAGTATCATCCATTTGTTTTGTAAACATCAAAAGATAGGGATCAAGATCAACAACTACTGTGACGCTTCCACCTCTCCCTAGGGCGAGCCCTAAGGTATCAGTGGGGCACCTACCCAACTCTCGTAAGAACTCATGTACTCATTCAAGCTTAATAGAGATCCACAAGTCAACCAAGGATTTAGGATTAAAGGAATACTGCAAATATACAAGTCAAATTCTTCTAAGGCTACCATTTACAATTACAATCCATAACCCCAAATATAATAAAGTTTGCACTTCAATTGTCTCAAATGTCATACAAAAGGATTACTAGCTTCAACCAAAAATCGCTAGTCTAGAGTTTCCAACTTCCAGTTCCAAAACCTATTAAGGAAAACAACTTAGGGTAAGCTAATGCTCATTGTGACCAAAAAAATCAATCAAACAAGCAAGTACCACGAACTACATCAATTAGCACACTTAAAAGCAATTTAACATGAATTTCATATAAATGAGCAAGTATGAAGTAAAACACAAGTAGAAAGGATACAGGAACTCTCAGGAGCTATTCCCACGTCTCGGCCGGTTCTAGCCATTTTTGGTTGACCCTCTGTCAACTCAAATAGCAACACGTCTGTAGAGCTTCACTTACTTCCTCCATCCACCATATCACCAACTCGGATCTGGAACCAAACAAGTACGAGGTGGCAATACTATTTGAGTATGCTAAGTAAAATCTCAAAAGATCAAACTATAAAATTTTTCAAGATTCACCAAACTTCTCGACCAAGCCCTTGCCGACTCGAGTTACGAGATTAGTCAATGGGTCGGGGTGTCCCCACAAGTACAATTGGTCGATGAGACAATGCTCCAATCGACTTAGAATCGATCATAGCACTGAGTCGGGATGAGAGGCACCTCCCACCCGAATGGGTATGGTACATGCTGCCGCTTAGTGCTCACGAGTTAAAAGCATATTCGAGTACAAGTGCAAGTCACACATATTTATATAACAAATAGCAATTATTCAAGAGGGAGAGGACGAGGGCGATAAAGTACACTCTTGTCCGACAAGTTCACAAATCACAAGAATCACATAGCACTTGTACAAGTATCATTTCAATCAAGGTAACATGAAGCAGGCACTTGACACTCACCAAAAGTCAAGAGCAAAGTGAGAGCAAAAAGCAAGAGGTCAAACGAGCTCCTCGGTGTCCATGTGATCACCTAAGACATGCACAATCACGGTTACCTAGGTATTTGACCAAGGCCAATAAGGGAAAACAAAATTCCCTTGCTACCCTCACTCAAGAGTCTCAAGCTCAGGTCAACTTAAAAGAGAAGCTTTCTCACTTAACCACAAAAATAATATTCAAGGAGGACTCAAAAGCCATTTTCGAGTCAAGTCGTAGTAAGAACTTTTGATTTCAAAAGAGAAGTACTATGCTTAATTTTTTGCACGAAAATCGAAAAAATGAATTAAAATGTTTTCATATTTTAAAACTTCTAATCCTATACCCAAGTTTTAGAATATAAGTGAGGATTCACGTTTTTAAACTAATGAAGTCGAAATCCACCAAAAACATCACTTATTTCGTAGTAAATATTGAAGCTAAAAGCTCCAAGTTTCAAATGTAAAGTTAGTGAAATTTCTCAAAAATTACTCTAACCAAAACGCTCAATTTATGGTCCATTTCATGGAAATCGAGGGCATACAACTAGGAGGTGAAAATCTTATTTCAAAACCAAAAGAAACAAACTAATTTCGCTTGAAGTTTGGCCAACTTCCAAACAATCAAGTTTTCCGATCCAAGTCAAGAAAAATCTCATGTGCTCGGTGAAATCCATTTCTCGAGTATGAAAGGGGTGCAAATAATCAAGGAAGTTAGGCTTGAGACCTAAAAAATGTTTCCAAACCACTTTTAAGCTTTTGCCACTTCATAAAGAAAATTTTAATTTTTGCAACATTTTTTGAAAAATCATAACTTGAGTGTCATAAGTCCAAAATTTGCAAATCTTATACCGTTGGAAAATAGACTCAATGAACTAAAACTCTCTAGAAGACACCTTTCCAGATTCAAATTAGAAATCAGTCAAATCTTAGCACCAAATCACTGCTTCAGTAAAAAAGGGCAAAACAGTCTTGAATTTCAGTAAATTTTGAAAATTTATCAAAATTCATAGGAATCTAATTAGTTCCTGAAATTTATACCACTGAAAGAATTTCAAATCTAGTTTCAAATGGAACTTAATTTGGATTTTTCTATGCCAAGATACAACAATTTTTTGAAAGTTGGTTTTTGAAACCTGAAACACGAAATTCCAACTTTGGAACACCCTACGTAGTTTCTAATTCGGGTCATAACTAAGGCTACACAAGTCTAAAATTAGCGTGGTTTACGGCGTTGAAAACTAGATTCAAAATACTGAAAATCACTAGAAAAAACTGTCTTTTTCAGGTTTGTTTTCCTCCCTTAAGGTTAACTTTAACTCATTCAAATGAAGTGATTTTTGGAAGATAAATTACACACACATAACCCAACATATAGCAAGCATTTTTGTATCAATTTAACCATGAATTTCAAAATTAAAACAAGAGAATCACTCCAACAAAATTCGGACAACATCTTTTCTTCTTTCTCTCCAAATTTTCTTTCCAAACTCTCACAGCAAAACCAAGCTAGAATTCACCATAACAATAACCAACAACCAACAAACAAAAATTTCTCAAGTCCATTACCTAATAATTCTCCTCAAGGCATCTTCCTAAGAGCAAGTCAAGAAAGCAAGAATATTCTCAAGGCATGCTACCTATTGTTAAGGTTCATAGAACCCTTCAACAACCCCAAGTTTATCTAGTTAAAAAATAGCTAAAGGATGGAAGAAAAATTGGAGTTTGGAGAGGTTACCTTCCTCTAAGGGTAGTAAGTAAAACCTCAAGAAACTAAGTACTAAATCTCCAAAAATCTTCCCTCTACCAAGTCTTCTACCAAACTTGAAGATGACCCAAGGTGTGAGTAAGGTTGGAACAAGTTTAGTGAGTAAATTGGAGAGGATGAAGATGAAATTTTTTTGGGCTAAAAGGGGAGGGAGGTTCGGCCATGAGAGGGAGGAAGAGAGAGTGATTTTGTTTGATTTTTGTGATGTGAGAGGATGAAAGAAAGAAGTGACATAAAGCCACTTTTTATGGTGCAAAAATCAACATGTGAACAGTAGTCCATTAATACTCCTAATTGAATTAAAATAGTAGTCCATTAATGCTCATAATTGAACTTAATTCAAGTCACTCACCTCTAATCCCGGAATTAACTTTTCTTAATCTACAATTGATCATTCTTAACTCTCCAAGACCACTACACTCTTAAACCAAATATTGCCTCGAAAAACATGTTTTCTCAAATTTTCATTAATTGGGTGACAGAAAAATTAAGTTTAAGGGCAATTGTGTTAAAAATATAAAATGAGGCAATTTACCTCGCTAAAAGCGTTAATCTGGGCCACCGCGAGGTCCTTCTGAATCTCCACGTTCAGGCCCTGGATAAAACGCCTGATCCGCCGTTGCTCCGTCATAATCAACTCAGGGGCAAACTTGGATAAGCGCGTGAACTGGCTTTCGTACTCCGCTGCAGACTGAGCTCCTTGGCGGAGTCGAAGAAACTCATCTTCCTTCCTCTCCTGAGCTAGAGGAGGGAAAAATTTCGCGTTGAATTCTCTCATAAAATTCACCCAAGTCCTGGGTGTTTGTTCCCGTTCCCATTTTTGCCGAATGACATTCCACCAGGAACGGGCCGCCCCTTCCAGCTGGAAAACGGCAAAAGTCACCTGCCGTTCTTCGGTATAGTGCAGGGCAGCGAAAATGTCTATCATTTTCTCAAGCCACCTTTCGGCGACATCCGGGTCGGGTCCCCCAATAAACTTCGGTGGTGCTACCTTCTGGAACCTCTCAAGTGCCCTATCGTCGCTTTCGACGTGGTTGCCCTGGTTTCCAGGATTAGGGTTTGGGTTTTGGCCTTGTTGCTGCACCACTTGTGCCAGCAGGTTAGTCATTTGCTGCATAGCGGCAGCTATCTGCACGTTGGGGTCAACCCTCGGTTCAGGATTAGGTCTAGAGGAGATTTCCCCAACACCCTGGTCCGACGTAGGTTGCCTATTCCCACGCCCACGTCCCCGTCCACTACGTGTGCCTTCCATAAAATCTATTTGATCTAGGCAAACGTACTAGAACAATAAAATAACAATGCATGTAAATAAAATCCCAAAAGCTTTTACAATAACATATATATACATTCCAAACAAAGTCAAACAACACACATATCAACAACCAGTTAAGCCAAGTACAATCAAATCAAGTACAGTCAAGTCAAGTATAAACATAAAAAATCCACCAGGGAATGGCCTTATCAAAAGAATATACATGTAGCTAATCCAACGTACAAAACGGCTAGCTAAGGCTCTTTCCCCATCCGTCCTATATACATAACTATTCCAAAAGATCCTAGGAGTCACAACCTAGTCTGTCGTCGGGCTAGTGGACCCACCCGACGGGGTGGATTCACCCGACGTCCCGGCCCCTGTGCACGACGTCTCGTCGTTCACTCCCTCGACCACGTCGGCGCAAAGGTTCAGGATCGATGCGGCTCGAACCTTCACCTTTCGAGCTCGCTTAGACTCGCGCTCACGTGCTGCCCTAAGTTGAGTGCAGAGGTCATCAACCCTATCCTCTACCTCAAGCACGTCGTACTCCATCCCCTTAATGCGCTCAGCCTGTTTCTCATTGGCCGCCCTAAGCTGTGTCACCTCGGCCTCAAGCGTAGCATTATCTTCGGCCAACTCCTTACGCTCCTCAGCCACGGCCCACACTAAGGCGTTAGGGTAGGCGTACGTGTGACGACACTCGCAACGTTGGAGGCGGTTAGCCGGGCTCCAACGCACAACGGCCCCTCTTGGCCGAATCTGGTATGGGATCACTGGGAGTGCTCCACGAGGTCGCTCGCCCGGAGGGCTATCACTAGGCTCACCCCGTCCGTCCATCCTACATCAAAAGAGTAAATCAATGTAAATAACCTTAAGGAACATACTTAACATAATCCTTAAGTCGAGCCTTTCTAACACGCCCAGGCCAATTCAAACTTAGGCTCTGATACCACCTGTGACAGCCCCACCTTCCCCTAAGGCGAACCAAAGGGGTTAGCGGACTGCCTGCCCAACTCTCGCCAGGACTAACGGGACAATTCAATATGGTTTAAAAGTTCCGGAACATACAAGCGCGCTTAGACAAGTCAAAATTACACAAAATAAAATAAAAACAAAAACGAAAATGGAGTCGGCCATGAATAGTAACCGACACGTCAAAATCCAACCAAGCATCAATCACACATATACATCTTGAAATTTAGCATTTCCATACCAAAAGACATACCCAAGTTGTCCAACAAGTTTATACAAGTACGGTTTGCAAATTACAACTCAACAGTTTTGGTTGGATCCAAAATGCACTTAGAGTTTGCTCAAAAGGAGCTATTCAAAATTTCATTCACATAAGCACAACTCGGCAACCAACATTCATGGACTTTCCAAAAGTGTTTATATTCCTGTAAGGAAAACAAAAGGAACAGAGTGAGCTTCCACCCAGTGATATACTATCACTCAAGCAGCAAAGTTCATATAAGCAAGTATCAAGCTTCTCATTCCAATACATCAAAAGTAAGCAAAGGCACACATCAATAGTGTTGATAAAAAGATACGGGCGGCTCTCAAGAGCCCTTTTCCTCGCTTGCATTCTTGATCGGACCTCATTGACCCTCCGTCAATGTTTAAGAGTAACCAACCGTAGGCTCCACTTTACGTCCATTCCTTCCACCCAACATACCCCTACCGGGCCCGAACTCCAAACAGTAGAAATTTGGTAATACTCGAGTATACCGGAATCAAGAGTCTCACTACTACAAGATTTCATATAACAGTCCCCATGGTTCGTCAACTTTCACGACCAAGCCCTCGCTGGCTCGATTCAATCGACTACCAATGGGGTTAAGCTCAGTAGTAACAGTAAAAGCTGTTGGATCCTCGTCCAAACGACACCAAATCCAGTTTTCCATGTACATTTCAAGTACCACAGTGAAACCATAGACAGTCGTGTATAATACAAAAGGGGTGAGGGCGATCAAGTACACCCTCACTTTAATCAGTTTCAACAGTGCAAATAAGCCTTCAAGGCATCAAGTTCCATATATAAAGTCACATTGTAAACAAACAAGTGAGTAGTATACTCACCAAGCAAGCAAATGATATTTCATAAACCTCCGTCCAAAGAACGTCTTGGACCACCGTTACGTCCTAAAACATTCAAATAAGCACAATAAGACTCGATTACGGGTCATAAACCAATTCCAAATACTACTAAAATAGGGCTCCATAAGAATGTATAAGCACTAGAGTAAACCAGGGAAATCCGGAAATGGAATTAAGCTCTAAACCATAAAAACAGTTTTTTTGACATCATTTTGCGGTTTCGGCACCATTGGCACTACGATTATCGGATGGAGGTGAAATACACACCGTTTCAAAGCTAAGAGGTAGGGCTACAATGTTGAAGAAGGCTACTCAGTCCAGTTTCTACTGCAACCAGGTCAAAAATTCAATATACTAAACCAGAACCGCAAAAACAGGTTAACAAACCGCATTCTGGTTCAAACATTATAAGTCAGGCTACCTAAGTCCAAATCAAGTGATTCTAAAGCCATCCAAAATCTAAGATACAAGGCTACATTTCTTCAGAAGGCGTAAATAACCAAATCAGAAGCATTCCCAATCAAATTAACCAATTACCAAAGCTGAATACCAAGTTCGGGTAGAAACAGGGCAGCAGGGGTATTTCAGTCTTTTCATAAGCTACGCTACTCCGATTGACCTGAAATTTTTCAGGCCTCTCTAAAATATCATTTCCTACAACTTTTATGTTTTAACCCAAGGCTAATTCGGCCTCTAACTATGATGAAAAGTGCCAGGCAGAATGAGGGGGATTGAAACCCTAACTTTCACAATTTCCTTCCAAAACAGAAATTTCCTGCAATTAACCACAATTTACACCTTCTAGCTTCATTCTAGATCGATTCCCATCATCATACAAAGCCACACCATATGAATCAAATTAAATCAGAAAAATCATGATTAAATAGAAAATGTCATCAATCTCAACCAAAATCAAGAAATAACACCTAATGACATCCCTTAGACTACCACAAGGCATGAATTAACCATCATTAGATAGAGGAGAGGGGTTCCTTCACTACTCACCTTAGTAACCAAAGAAAAGAAACCACTTAGCACCTTAAGCTTCCAAACAACTTCACCAATCACCTAAATCCCACTAAACTAATAGGTTTTATGGAGTAATTTGAAGATTAACCGGTTGGAATGAAAGATTGAGCAAGATTGAAGGTAAGAAAATGGAGTAGTTTTTCTTCTTTTTTCTTGAGAAAGGGCCGGCCAAGAAGCTTGCAATTAAGGGTGAATTTTGGTCAATTTTTGATTTAAATGGTAAACCGAAATGTGATATCTTTTGCCTCGAGAAAGTTAAAACCCCATGAGCAGAACTACCCAACCCATGATCTGGAGTTAGTTGCAGTTGTTTTTGCTCTGAAGAAATGGAGACACTACCTATATGGGGTGACCTTTGAGGTTTACTTGGACCATAAAAGTCTTAGGTACCTCTTCTCACAGAAGGAATTGAACATGAGGCAATGACGGTGGATGGAATTTCTGGAGGATTACGACTGTACCATCAACTACCATCCAGGAAAGGTGAACGTAGTGGCCGATGCTTTGAGTCGCAAGGCGCAAGTAGCAGGGTTAATGATTAAAGAGTGGAATTTGCTCGAGTCGGTTTGCGAGTGGAAACCCTACCTTGGGAGTCATAAAGTAATTTTTGGTAATATTAAGGTAACCTCCACCCTCTTGGAGAGGATTAAAGAAGCTCAAAAGGAAGATTCACTAGTGCGGAAATGGGGAGAGAAAGTGGGAAAATGAGAAACAACTGATTTCCGTTTTAGTCCTGAGGGTATTTTAAAATATCGAAACCGAATGGTGGTGCCGAAGGATGAAGCGTTGAAAACGGAGATTCTAGAGGAAGCCCATCGGTCCAAGTATACAATCCATCCGGGTAGTAGCAAGATATATCAGGACCTGAAAGGAACCTATTGGTGGGACAATATGAAGAAGGAAATCGCTCTGTACGTGCAAAAATGTCTCGTTTGCCAATAGGTTAAGGCGGAGCATCAAAAACCATTGGGCTTGTTACAGCCCCTTGCGATACCCGAATGGAAGTGGGAAAATATCACAATGGACTTCGTTTCAGGTTTGCCGCGAACGCAACGAGGACACGATGCCGTTTGGGTGATCGTCGATCGATTAACCAAGTCGGCCCATTTCTTGCCGGTAAACATGAAGTATTCCATGGACAAGTTGGCTTAACTGTACATGGACGAGATTGTAAAGTTGCACGGTGTTCCTGTGAGCATCGTCTCCGATAGAGATCCCCGATTCGTATCCTGATTTTGGCAGAAGTTCCAGGAGACTCTAGGGACTAAACTCAATCTAAGCACCACCTATCACCCTCAGACGGATGGACAATCGGAGCGGACAATCCAAACTCTCGAGGACATGCTAAGAACCTGCATTTTGGATTTTGGAGGCAACTGGGGTCAACACATGACCTTAGTAGAGTTTGCGTACAACAACAGCTACCATTCGTCGACTCAAATGGCTCCATACGAGGCACTATATGGACGAAAATGCCGATCACCGATCTACTGGGACGAAGTTGGCGAGAGAAAGGCATTAGATCCAACCACTATTCCATGGATGGAGGAGGCGCGAGAAAAGGTTAAGTTGATACGGCAACGACTCCAAACTGCTCAAAGCCGACAAAAGAGCTATGCGGACAATCGAAGAAAAGACTTGGAGTTCGAAGTTGGAGACCGTGTTTTCCTCAAGGTTACACCGTTACGAAGCGTCACGACGGGTAGAGGAAAGAAATTGCAACCGAGGTTCGTCGGACCTTACAAGATCCTGCAGAGGATAGGTGCGGTAGCATATAGGCTAGAGCTGCCGTCAAGTCTCTCTAGAATTCACGACGTCTTCCACGTCTCGATGCTCAAGAAGTACTATCCCGACCCATCCCATATCTTACAGCCAGAGGAAATCGACGTAGACGAATCACTTGCTTACGAAGAGAAACCTATCCAAGTGCTTGACCGGAAAGTCAAAGTGCTAAGAAACAAGCAGATTTCGTTGGTTAAAATACTATGGAGAAACCATGGGGTAGAGGAAGCTACCTGGGAAGTGGAAGAAGAGATGCGAAAGAAATACCCTGAACTTTTCGTGAGTTAAGGTGAGAAATTTCGAGGGCGAAATTCTTTTAAGGGGGAGAGAGTGTGAGACCCCGTAATTTTCCCATTTTCTAGGTTTTATTATCTTCAATGGCATGTTTTTCTGCATTTTCGTTATTAGGAAAATTTCTAGATAATTTATATGAGTAAATATAGTTTTTAGGTGATTTTTCTAGTATCGGTTAGTTTTTAAGAAATTAAGAGTGTCTACCGGACGTGGGACCCACTAGGGCGAAAAGTTCGGAAAAATTCGGCCAGTTAGGTTAAGTTTTGGATACTGGGTTTAATTTACCGGGTGCAAAGAGATAACTAGAGGCTATTAAGTGAGTTGGTGTGAGAGAGACAATGGGATAGATATGCATTTTATGAAGTGACAAATGTCACTTGGAGAATAAGTCTTGAGTTATGACTACTATTCATCCTTTTACCATTTAAATCAAAAATTGACCAAAATTCACCCTTAATTGCAAGCTTCTTGGCCGGCCCTTTCTCAAGAAAAAAGAAGAAAAACTACTCCATTTTCTTACCTTCAATCTTGCTCAATCTTTCATTCCAACCGGTTAATCTTCAAATTACTCTATAAAACCTATTAGTTTAGTGGGATTTAAGTGATTGGTGAAGTTGTTTGGAAGCTTAAGGTGCTAAGTGGTTTCTTTTCTTTGGTTACTAAGGTGAGTAGTGAAGGAACCCCTCTCCTCTATCTAATGATGGTTAATTCATGCCTTGTGGTAGTCTAAGGGATGTCATTAGGTATTATTTCTTGATTTTGGTTGAGATTGATGACATTTTCTATTTAATCATGATTTTTCTGATTTAATATGATTCATATGGTGTGGCTTTGTATGATGATGGGAATTGTTCTAGAATGAAGTTAGAAGGTGTAAATTGTGGTTAATTGCAGCAAATTTCTGTTTTGGAAGGAAATTGTGAAAGTTAGGGTTTCATTCCCCCTCATTTTGCCTGGCACTGTTCATCATAGTTAGAGGCCGAATTAGCCTTGGGTTAAAACATTAAAGTTGTAGGGAATGATATTTTAGAGATGCCTACAAAATTTCAGGTCAATCGGAGTAGCGTAGCTCATGAAAAGACTGAAATACCCCTGCTGCCCTGTTTCTACCCGAACTTGGTATTCAGCTTTGGTAATTGGTTAATTTGATTGGGAATGCTTCTGATTTGGTTATTGACGCCTTCTGAAGAAATGTAGCCTTGTATCTTAGCTTTCGGATGGCTTTAGAATCACTTGATTTGGACTTAGGTAGCCTGACTTATAATGTTTGAACCAGAATGCGGTTTGTTAACCTGTTTTTGCGGTTCTGGTTTAGTATATTGAATTTTTGACCTGGTTGCACTAGAAACTGGACTGAGTAGCCTTCTTCAACATTGTATCCCTACCTCTTAGCTTCGAAACGGTGTGTATTACACCTCCATCCGATAATCGTAGTGCCAATGGTGCCAAAACCGCAAAATGATGTCAAAAAAACTGTTTTTATGGTTTAGAGCTTAATTCCATTTCCGGATTTCCCTGGTTTACTCTAGTGCTTATACATTCTTATGGAGCCCTGTTTTGGTATTATTTGGAATTGGTTTATGACCCGTAATCGAGTCTTATTGTGCTTATTTGAATGTTTTAGGACGTGACGGTGGTCCAAGACGCTCTTTGGGCGGAGGTTTATGAAATATCATTTGCTTGCTTGGTGAGTATACTACTCACTTGTTTTTTTACAATGTAGCTTTATATATGGAACTTGATGCCTTGAAGGCTTATTTGCACTGTTGAAACTGATTAAAGTGAGGGTGTACTTGATCGCCCTCACCCCCTTTTGTATTATACACGACTGTCTATGGTTTCACTGTGGTACTTGAAATGTACATGAAAAACTGGATTTTGTGTCATTTGGACGAGAATCCAACGGCTTTTACTGTTACTACTGAGCTCAACCCCATTGGTAGTCGATTGAATCGAGCCAGCGAGGGCTTGGTCGTGAAAGTTGACGAACCATGGGGACTGTTATATGGAATCTTGTAGTAGTGAGACTCTTGATTCCGGTATACTCGAGTATTACCAAATTTCTAATGTTTGGAGTTCGGGCCCGGTAGGGGTATGTTGGGTGGAAGGAATGGACGTAAAGTGGAGCCTACGGTTGGTTACTCTTAAACATTGACGGAGGGTCAATGAGGTCCGATCAAGAATGCAAACGAGGAAAGGGGCTCTTGAGAGCAGCCCGTATCCTTTTATCAACACTATTGATGTGTGCCTTTACTTACTTTTGATGTATTGGAATGAGAAGCTTGATACTTGCTTATATGAACTTTGCTGCTTGAGTGATAGTATATCACTGGGCGGAAGCTCACTCTGTTCCTTTTGTTTTCCTTACAGGAATATAAACACTTTTGGAAAGTCCATGAATGTTGGTTGCCGAGTTGTGCTTATGTGAATGAAATTTTGAATAGCTCCTTTTGAGCAAACTCTAAGTGCATTTTGGATCCAACCAAAACTGTTGAGTTGTAATGTGCAAACCGTACTTGTATAAACTTGTTGGACAACTTGGGTATGTCTTTTGGTATGTAAATGCTAAATTTCAAGATGTGTATTTGTGATTGATGCTTGGTTGGATTTTGACGTGTCGGTTACTATTCATGGCCGACTCCGTTTTCATTTTTTTTAATTTTATTTTGTGTAATTTTGACTTGTCTAAGCGCGCTTGTATGTTCCGGAACTTTTAAACCATATTGAATTGTCCCGTTAGTCCTGGCGAGAGCTGGGCAGGCAGTCCGCTAACCCCTTTGGTTCGCCTTAGGGGAAGGTGGGGCTGTCACAACTATCCAAGTTGGATTTAGAGTAGAACTATTACCAGATAAGGATCCTAGAGACTGATGTGGTTCAGATTGCTTTCAATTTGAGACATGGACACTTTGAATTTTCAGTACACCCTACGAGTTGACTATTGCACTAGTAGCAATTATAGCCTTATTGCATCGGGGTTTTAAACTGTGTTTGGATTAATCTATGGTGGCATTTATTGATGATACATCGGCGTATTCTAATGTTTGAAAACATCATGAAAAATACCTGATGGTAGTTTTACAAACCCCGAGAGAATACCAACTTTCGTTAAGTTCGATAAATGTGAGTTCGATTGGAAGGAAATAACCTTTCTAGGTTATACAATATCTAAGGAAGGAATTGTTATTGACTCAGCTACAGTGGAAGTTGTTTAAGAGGAAACGACTAGAAAATCCTACCAAAATTTGGAGTTCTTGGAGGTAGTCGAACCTTTCCTTTGGTTTGATCAAGGAATTTTCCAAGAGTGCAAGACTTGGCAAGTTATTTGGGATTCTAAATATGAGGAAGAATTTTAAGAGTGAAAGGTGTTTAACCGATGCACTTGTGTTAGTCGTACAGAGCGAAGGAGGTAGTTTTGTGATTTATCCAGATGCTTTAAAGGATGGATTATAATGTATACTAACAATACATGATGAGGCGATTGTGTATGTCTCTAGAAAGTTAATATATCACGAGAGAAAGTAACCAACACATGATTTGGAGTTAGTGGCGGTAATAGTAGCATTAAGAGTGAAGGCGTTACCTATGTGAGGTAGACATAAGGCCGATTATGTTGCCCTATGACCTAGAAATTAAAATATCTAATGAGGAAAATCAAGGTTTGATTGCTAGTTGAATGAAAAGAAATTGTGAAGCATGGGTTGGAAAAACGTAAGTTAGTGATTGATCTGGAAGACTTAACCATTAAGAAAATGATATTGTCCTAGGTGTGAATTTCGAGGACGAAATTCCTTTTTAAGGAGGGGAGGATGTGAGGACCCAAAAATTTTCTTATTTATCGAATATTACAAGTTTACTTAAATATTTAATTACTCATTTTCTCCGAATTATTTATTTCGACCATTTAAAAATCCATTTATATGGAACAACGCCTCTTTTATATTTTCAAGCGTTTTGTTGGAAAATTCACTTTTCAAAAATTCATTTAGTTCGGAACAACGAGTGCACGTCTTTCGAGACTATACTTGAATCGGGAGTGTATCAATATTGGAGAATTAAGAATGATCAATAGTAGATTAAGAAAGGTTAATTGAGGAATTAATACTAGACTCCTGTGAGGACTCGTAAAAATTTATTATTTTAAATTACTATTCCGAGCTTATTCAAATATTTAATTGCCTGTTTGCTCCGAATATTATTTTCTAACCTCTTGAGACCTAATTACATTGATCTATGACTTACGTATATTTTTAAAGTGACTCGTTTCAAAAATTAATTTTTGGAAGCTCGATTGATGAAAATAGTGAAAACGTGTTTGGAAATTTTAGCCAATTGAGAGTACAATAAGCTCAGAAAATTGGAGACATGTACAATGGTCCTAAAGTAGGTAATTTTAGGTTTAAGTACTCAAGTGATAGTTAGTGGTACGATCGTTATAAGAATTTCTTGGAGGTTTCACTCTATCGCGCTTAAATTGAAGCTACGCGTTTTCACGCGCGCGATTAATTGAGGAACTTTAGACCATTATTTTGGGACAATTAAGAATGAATAATATTTATATGAATATAAGTGCATTAGAGGTTTAGTGCACTAGTGAGATAAACTCGAGAGGAATCGAGCAGAAAACGCGCGCGTATACGCGCGAGGAAGAGTTGACTTTGGAGTGAATTATGGCCACACATTAAAGCTTCCTTTAGAAGCCTCATTTAGATCAAAATTCCCTCTCTCTTCCTCCCTAAGACAGCCGGCCATTGAGCTTGCAAAAACAACACCAAAGTTCTCCTAATTTCTTCACAAAATCTTCATCAATCTTCATCCAATTCACACCAAAATTGAACTACACTTAGCTTAACCCTTGGAGTTCATATTAAGCTACAAAAAAGGGGAGCTTTCACGGTTTTCTTGGCCAAGGAGAGGACCGAAAATTCTGTTCTTGCACACCAAGTGAAGTAGGTAACGATCTAACCTTCAAAACTTGGATTATGGAAGTTCTAGTACCCTTATATACTCATGCATGTTGATGGGTAGCTTGTTTATGATGGAAAATTGGTTGTGTAGATTCTATGAACTCCCACCTTGCATATATGGACTGACTTGTGGTGTTTTGATGGTAATAATGTTTATTTAATGCTTAAACTAGTGGATTAATGTTGGGTTGTTGATTGAAACTCAAGGATGGTGCATTGACCAAAAGTGACCGTTTTGCCCCTACTTTGTTCGAGCACTTTGGTGCGAAATTTTGAGGATCTAATGGCTCATTTATGTTGTTTACATGTTATATTGGTTGTGTAAAACGTTTCATGGAAAAATAACATGATTTGGTTGGTTAAATGAAGTGATTTCCAAAGTTTAGAAAATTGGAAAATGATATCCCTTTCACTACCAGGCAGTCATCTTGTTTCGGCTCTAATTCATCGCTCTGATGTCAGAATCGAGTGCTGTTTGTGGCACTGGAAACTAGATATTCCCAGCTTTAATTTGGTATAAAATTCACATTCTTGTTCCACTTGAGCAAGCCAAACCATTCATTTGAAATTTACTGTCCTGTTTCGTTGCTTCCTGGAAGGCAGCACATGAGCTGTAGCTTGATGCTCACGAACGAGCTAGTTATGGACAGATTTTGAAAATGGTTTCTTCTGAGAAAATATATCCTTATGAGTCTATTTTCTAACACCACCAACCATGCTCAATTCCGAGTTGAATTGACGGATTTATGATCAAAATTCGAATCTGGTCTTGTGAAGGAATACCATGCATTTGGACAGATTTGAAACTAACAATGATTTGAGACTTGTTATTTGAAGTTTCTTAGTGTAAATCACCTATCAAATCTACCTTGGACATATTTTAGACATTACCTACTGGAATGGACCATGCTTGTGTTTCTTGACCGAATACTTAAAAACGGAAAAACGGAAGTCCAAGGCAGATTTGCCTTGGAACTTCTTGGGACTTTAGCAGTTTTATTAACCGACTTCCCATGCGTATTTTCCTATGAAAATTCACAGCAGAATAGCCCTTATATGGTAGTGTAATACTGCTAATTGGTGCCATTCCGAGTCCGTTTCGCTACTCAAACAAAGTCCCAAAGTTTGTAACTTAAATCTGGAAATTGTCCAACCGTCTCAATTTTTCAGCAACTTTGAGCTATCGTATCTCGGTGCTCAAAACTCCGATTCTTGATCCGCTTATTCTGTTCTAAACCTTACTTGAAACTCTAATTCAGTTAAAAATTTCAGAGGCTGGTTGGCAATGTGTGAATTTTACCGAATTTCCAAAGTTAGCGAAAAACTAACCCCGACACAATCCTAAGTACCCTGAAACAGTGAATTTGAGCCCATTTTTTATCACTTTCCATTTAGAATCATGAAAAGGTGTCTTCTAAGAACTTTTAGTACTTTCAAAGAGGATTCCAACGGTACCAATTTTTCCAATTTTAGACTTGTAAAGAGTGAGATACGATTTTCCAAAAATCTCGTATCAAAACTGAAATTTTCAAAACTTAAGGAAATGGAGTTTTTCGAATTCTCCTTTTTCCCTCGATATCACTTGAACGTTTTATACTTGATTTCGAAGATGAAAACTTGATTTCTCTTGTACTTTAAAACCCCACTTTTGAACCTTAATTTGCGAGTAATTTAGACTCATTTTAGTGAAATTTTCTGGGATTGTACAAGCGTGCAATCTTCCTTGATAATTGGGGTATATAAGTGATTGCTCACTATTAATTGCTCAGGCTCGTACGAGGACCTTCAAGAGGATCCTACGGTAAACGCTTGAACTTCAAGTAACCTTTCTCCTTGGTTGACTTGGTGAGTGTCAAGTGCATGTTTACTTGAACTCCTGTGAATTCGATACATGTTTACTTGTTATTGATACTTGAGATTTTAAAATTTGAGATGAGGGTGTACTTTATCACACTCGTTCTCGCTTGAAATAAATGGCTCGTACTTGAAATGCTTGAATATCTCGATTGCTTGAAATGTCACATGCTTGTATGGCTTGCAATAGTATGCTATGGCTGCATACGTCGCTGGAGTGAATCTCCTCGACACTTGAACATGCTTGGGGGACGCCCACATCTCATCGGCCGACCTTGGACTCGAGCCGGCATGGGCTTGGTCGGGAACCTTGGCGAGCCATGAGATAGATAAGCTCGACCAAATGAGAGGTCTTGCTTGGCATACTCGAGTAGTATCGCCACAAACCAAAGACAGGCGGGCCCGAAACAGGGGTATGTAAGGTGAAAGGGGACAGGTTAAGTGGAGTTCTACGGACTAAACTTACCCGATTGACGGAGTGTCAATTCGTGGAGGTTATTGATCGTGCAAGTGGAACATAGCTCCTGAGAGCTCTAGTATCCTTGAATTGTTTCTGTTTACTTTTCTAGTGAATTGTTAATCATTGAAATATTATTGCTCGACTTGTAAATCTGGGATTGTTACTTGAACAATGTGCTGCATATGTGTTCTTGGCCTCACGAGCGTTTTGCTCACCCTGTAGATTTGTTTTCCTTAACAGGATTGGGTTTGGAATGAGACTCGGAGGAAATTCTCTTTTGCGTGCTTTTGTGGACTTTTGTAATAGGGTTCCAATTCTATTGACTAGACTTTGTGACTATGGTATATTTTGGGATGTATTATGGAAACCCGTTGTATGGATTGGGTAATTGTTAAATATTGTTAAGCTTGAACGCTTCCGCACTAATTGCATTTATATTATCTGGATGTGATGTCTAGTACCGTTATAAGCTTGAACGTAAATTGCTTGAGTCCTAGCGAGAGTTGGGCAGGCGTCCCGCGGATACCCTTTGGTTCGCCTTAGGGAGAAGTGGAGGCGTCACAGGTAAGGATAAAGCCCTAGAGCGATTCTTGAAATTCGCTCTACTTAGGTTTCATGGAGGGTCTGATACCGAGGTAGCAGAAAATTGATTTGAGAGGATGGTTAAAATTTTTGCTGCTTTAGATTATGCCGAGGAAAAGCAAGTGAGCTGTCGCGCCCCATTTTTTAGAAGAAAAATAAATAAATAAATAAATGGTTTAAAAAGTGAATTTTTGATTTGAAAAATGATTTTTGATTTACAAAGAAAATGGGTCTAAATGGGACATGAAAATGCGACGATTTGACCCAAAATACAGTTTAAAAAGGGTTTATTGAATGAAAAATGGAGTCGCCACTTGGTATAGAGTTAAGGTGTACCAAGTCACCTAAAAATGAATTTTAAAGAAAAAATAGGAGAAAACCCTTTTTAAACGACTCCAAGTCTACGTAAATCAAAGAAAAAGGTTCGGGAGTCACATTTGAAGAGAGGGAAGGCAAGGACGAAGTCCAAGGCACCCTCTCAACCTAGGCAAGGCTAGTTGCGCGATTTAGTCAAGGATTTTCTTATTTTTAACCTAAAAATTTATTGCATTTGGATGAACTATATGAATGCAAAAACCTAGATCTAATGATGAATCGAATGGGACAAATATCTCTTAGAGGTTTGATTGGACTAAATCACATAAGTCGTGATAGCCAAGGATGAGCCCTCCAAGAGGTCACGAGTAATGCTAATGACGTAAGAAGGAGTGGAATGAATGTATGTAATGTGAAAACATGAGCTTGTGTGAAGTGAAAAAAGTAATAAAAATAATGGTGTATAAGTGGGAGTGTGCAAATGAGTGTGCAATGTGAGGTATATAAGGTGATAATGTGAAAATGTATGTGTGATAACATAAAGTGCATGTGTGCAAGTGATAGTATATAAAGTGCGAGTGGTAGAGTGAAAATGTGCAAAAATAAGAGTTGTGAAGTGAAAATGTGGAAAAAGGGATAGAATATGAAGTAAGAGTGCAAAATGATAGTGGATAAATGAAATGCATGAACCCTAGAGGAATGCAAGCAAGACGGGTACGGGGAGACCCTAAATCGTGACTTTTGCTTTTCCTTTTGGTTAGAAGGGAAAACTAGCGTGCTAAGGCTATGTGTAGCCATACTCGCTCGTTTCCCTTACCAGAAGGGTGACTACCTAACCTACACAAGCAAATGAGCTAATCTAAATGAAAATGCAATCCTAAACGTGTAAGGGAAAGGGAGTGAAGGGTCATGCAAAAATGCAAAAACTAAAAGGAAAAAAAATGAATGAAGATGTAATGAAGGCATGCAAGTATGTGCTAGCGCGAGGGGCCCTATTGGGTCTAGCATTGGACTAGCCCTTTACTAATGCTCATTTACAAGCATTGGACTTGTAAGAACTCGAGGGGAAGGCCATGACTAGCATTGGACTAGCCACGGTGACGTGCATTGGCATCAATCATACACATATATATAAGTAATAGGCATAATTGAAACAAGTAGACATGGGAGCACGTAATTCACATAACACATAAGCATGCATATCTAGATGCCAAAACCTAAGAAAGCGATTAAACACATAGCACATAAGCATGCAAGACACATAAGGCAATTAAGGTCCTAACTATTACATTTTTGGGGGGAAGGCCTACTACAATCTAAAAGGGGAAATAAGAAGGAATAAAACAATTAAATTCCTAACTATTACAACTTTGGCATTCGAGTGCCTCCCAAATGATCGAAATTGAAAATAACTAAAACGAGTAAAGTAGATAAATAACTAAATAAATAAATAAGATGAAAACATTCAAAAAAAAAAAAAGGCATGCAATTGAGCACATAAAGTCACATAAGGCACATAAGGTCAACTAAAGTCAAGAATAAAGGATAGAGTGTACCTCCCTTGAGTTGGCGCCCTAATGAAATGAACATACTTATTTACCCTCCAAAAAACAAAGAAAGGGTCAAGGCACCACTTTAATTAACAAACAATCATAAAAGATAAAATAAATCATGAAATTGGATCAATTAAATCATGTAAAACAACCCACATTCAAGAGTTAAAAGAAGAAGAAATTTAATTGCAAGAATTAGCAAAGTTTTGGGGTCAAAATTAAAGAAAAATACAGTTTAGGGGCCTGTTTGCAATTATATTAAGGACCCAATTGAAAGAGAACTAAAGTTTTAGGGCCTTAGTGAAAACATCCGAAAGTCAGGGGACTGGAAAGAAAATTTGTCACCAGACTTCTTGACTTAATAGGCCATTGGGCCGTTTTCTTTGTTTGTTTGGGCCGAAACCCTCCTAGCCAAACCGGAGAACCAAGCAAAACAGGCGGGTTAATTTATTATTTTGGCCTAAAATTAGCCAACCAAACAAATGGGCCATGACCCTCTAGCCCAAGCCAAAAACCCAAAAATAAATTAAACCCTCTTACACAAACCCAGCCAAATATCATTAGCCAAACATAAGTCTAAACCCAACAAGATAACAAATCAACTAAAATTATTTAAGCCACAATTATGACCTAAAACCAAGAATTAATCTACCCCAAAAGACTACTTAAGAAAATGAAAAGATGATAAAAATCCAAACGGGCGAAATTAGTTCAGCTTTTCCAATTTTTTGGGGTCACATCAGAATACGGGGGAACTTGGGGGGTTCAAACACAACAAAAATAGGGACGTAATTGAAGGAATCACGGAGGTTTCGGGGTCGAATTATGAAGCTCAGAAAACATGGGGCCAAATCATAAAACAAAAAGAAAATGGAGGAACTGAAACTATAAATATGAACAAATTGTTATCTTCTCCAGCAGATTAAACCAGTTACCATTTCAGCTTTCTTCTTGGACAAAACATCAAAACTTCGACTCTTCGCCATTCCCAAAAGATAAATAAAACTCACACAAGCTTCCTTTCCCAACAATCTCATGATGCAATTCAAATTCACAACAGAATGAAAACCGACAAGAATGCACAAAAAGCACATCAAGATTTCTCAAAAAATTCTTCTTTTTACCCTGATAATCAATTATCATGTTCCAACAAGCATTGAACTGACCCTATCATGTTTCAAATATCTGTTTTTCTCTCGTACAAAATGCCAGTCAATCATCTTCCAGGTAGAATTTTCGCTCGGGCATTTTAACAAACAGCAAATGGGCGTAACAAGCATCACTGATTCTTGGCTCAATTGACGCCACAGCCAGCCCCAAAATTTGTCACAAACACAAAAGAACTTCAATCCAATCCACACATAAACCGTGAACGCTCCGAAAATCGTGCATAATCTCAAATTCACAAACCTCACAAAAAACAGAAAAAACTCACAAAATCGTGCATAGCGATGGACAAACTCACAAAAACCGAAAAACATGCTTGCGAAGAATCCCGAATTCGTGATTGGAAAATAGCTGACATTTAAACGAAAAAGACAACTTACAGAACTCTCCATCGATGAAGATTCACAGGCGATGATGGCGGATTCACGGTGGTGGTAGCGGTAATAGCAACCAGTTGAGGGTTCCCTTGTTTCCTTGGATTCCCTTTGCTCTGTTTCTTTGCCGAAGACCTTTTCTTCTGATTTTCTTTTTTTTTTGTTTACTTTCTGATTCCATCTCTCTCGTTTTGGATTCATCCGAAAACTTCCCCAATTTTCCAGATTTTTAGTTTTTTCTTCGTTCCCCTGCCGACGTCTTCTCCTTTCTTCCCTTCGGCCTTGCTTGGTTTTTACTCCCTTTTTCCTTTTCCTTTTCAGCCAAGAGCCCTCTGTCCGCTACCAGTTTCCTCGCCGTTCGTTCCAGATTTTCCAAAGCTTCCGCAACTCTTCTTTTGGATTTTTATTCCTAGCCCTGTTGTCTTCCCCTGTTTTCCCTTTTCCTCTGTTTTGCCCAGATGAAAGACCCTCCGCCGCCTTTTTTAGATCTTTCTCTCTGTTTTCAATTCCACCGTAGCTCATCTCTTTTTGTTTTGCTCTGTTCTCCCTCAGACGAATCCTCTCCTCCCTCTTTTCCAATTGAATTTTTCCCTTTGTTTTTTTTTCCGTCTCCCTCCTTCCTCTCGGTCCGCCGCCCCCCTTATTCTTTTTTCCTTCTGTTTCCTCTAGCCTCCAAACGAAGCTCCCCTCTCTCATTGTCCCCCCCTTTTTGTTTGCGGCTGTTTCATTTTTAAAGGCACCCCAAAAAAACTAAACCTAATATGAAAGGCCAAGATTTCAAACCCCAAAGTAGGCTTATGTGTCTTATTCTTATCCCTTTGATTGACTTTTTCTTTTTTCTTTTTTTTTCCTTTTCTTTTTCTCTTTTTTTTTTTTTTGAAAATTTAGTGCAAAAACTCTTAATTCAATTAAAGTAAGACAAGAGATACGAATCGAAACAAATAAAATTAAATAAAAATAAAAACCTAAAATCGAAACAAATAAAAATGAAAAATTAAATTAATTAAATGATTAAAGTTTGAAATCAAAATTTGGTGTCTACATGAATTTTGCCATTTTCTAATTTGACGGAGTGGCACGCTCTTGGTGGAATGTTGTAAGGGCGAAGTGGAAAAGAGAACAAACCCCTTGGATTTGGACCAACTTTGAGAGGGAGTTCAATGTCAAATTCCTTCTACCTATAATATAAGAGAGGAGGGAGGATGACTTTGTTAAGTTGAAACAAGGGTACTAAATGTGGCCGAGTATGAGGAGCGATTCACTAAACTTTTCAAATTTGCCCTTAAGCTTGTGGTCACGGAACGGAAAAGAATAAGGAGGTTTATTCAGGAGTTAAATGTGGAAATCCAAGAATCTCTAGCAGCTACCCAGATCACCACTTTCATGGATGCCTTGGAAAAGGCACAGGGGGTAGAGAATGTTGTCTCAATCTAAGGCTTTTCATGCTAGAAAGAGGGATAAACCAAGCGATACCCTTGAGCAGTCCGAGAGGTCTACCGAACCCCTTAAAATGGGAAAAGGGACTGGAGGAGTGTGAAAGATTCGGAGAAACTCCATCAAGAGAAGCCCCGCCAAAAGAAAATCAAAGTAGGCGAGGTCAATAAAAAGAGAATTCTCAAGCTGGTCAAGCCGTGACTCCTCACATAACTTGTGGATACTGTGGTAAGATTAACCATACTGAGGTCGAGTGCTGGAGAAAGCCAGGAAAATGTCTAAGGTGCGGTACTACCGAGCATAAGTTTTCGAATTGCCCTAGAGCTTCTAAGGGAGGAGAAAATTCTCAACAACCTGCTAGATCCATTGCCAATCCGTCGAGTGACAGAAGGAGTGATTAATGCTAATGATTGTAAGAGGGATCCAAGTAGTGGAAACTCTACGAGTAGGGATGGATCTGACTCCACTCGACAAATAGAGATTACAGTTTTACCCTAACTTAGACTAGTACTTTTAGAGGTTGTAATTTCGCATAGGGGATGACATCCTTTTGTTATTTTGTATATTGCGATTTAGCACGTTTCGCTATGATCTTGTTGTTTACCCTTTCTTTTGGAATGATTTGATGAAGTTATCCTAATTCAATGTAACTATTATGATCTTTTATGATATATAAAATATCTACTTTGCTTTAATTGATTTTACGGCTTATATATATTTAATTATTGTTCCACACTTTTAAACCTATGATAAGATCAGGAATGGCACCTGAGGATAGTTTTGAAAATTCCGAGAGAGCACCAACTTTTGTTAAGGACTAATTTTTTTTTTTTTGGCTAACCCCTTTCACGGGGAGGGACGCCATCCCCACTTTTATTCATAACAAACTGAGATACAAGGCCCAGGAAGAGCAAGTTCAAAACTTAGAATTGATGCACCTTCCTAATGGAAGGCACCTTCATGCTATCTAGGCGAAGACTCCCCCGAACCAAACACGGCCAATCACTCCAATGCTCATACATTTTGATAGCCTGGTTAGGATGCGCAACTCCAACATTAGCTAGAATATCCGCAACCTGGTTGGCCTCCCTGAAGCAGTGGGATAAACGAGACGAATCATCAATGAACTTCCATATGTGTTGGACGTCCCTTCGGATCCACCACGGGCAGTGCAACCGACGTTGGAGAATCCCTACCAAAAGCAGAGAGTCTACCTGAGCGCTAATATTTGTAATCCCCCTTTGAACACATATCCTAAGACCCGTCAACAAAGCCAATGCCTCTGCCTGGATACTAGTCGCCTCTCCAAAGAATGCTGAAAAGCCCACCAAAGGTTGTCCGGCCACGTCCCGAACGACTCCACCACCACCACAGTTCCCAGGATTTCCCTTGGAGCAACCATTTGTGTTCAAAGTGAACTCCCCCCCTTCAACAGATTTCCAGCAAATCAATTTGAAACCAAACCTCCGGCCAGATTGACGCGACCAGTCATACAACTGCATAAATGTCTGAGCCCCAATCTGCTCCTTAAACTGACCCTCAAGCAACAACTTAGTATCCAAAAAGATGGCCTCGCAGATAGAAGTGGATTGAGGCTTGATGGCTTCAAAGATGGCTCTATTCCTTGCCTTCCAAAGATGCCAACATACAAGACTTGGGAGAATGTAATAAATGACTCGCTGCCTCTCAGAAATAGGAGAGGCAAGCCACCAAGAGGCCAGGTGACCCTGTAGTAATGAGCCTAAACTAATGCCAGACAAACCTCCAAAGTATGCCTAGACATTTTTAGCAATGTGACCCGTTGAGAAAACGTGTTCAAGCGATTCTACCGACGGGCACGGACAACACACACATTTCGAAGGACCGTGAACTCCAAAAGTATGGAGTATGTCATCTAAAGGAAGGCATCCCAATAGAAGTCGAACCATGAAAAATGATACTTTTGCCTGAGTTGGGGCCTGCCAGACCCTAGAAAACATAAGAGAAATGTTGCTTACTTGACGTACCTCGTGGAAGGCCGTTGCCAAGGAAAAATGGCCAGATTATGTGGGCATCCACACCACCTCGTCCGCCTGCTGCTCCATCGGGACTGGTGTACGCAGAACAGTTGGGATAACCTCTGGTGGAAGCATTTGAGCCAACAAGTGCACGTTCCAGTGACCGTGAATGATGAAATCACGAAAGGAGAGATTGAGTAACACGGGAGCACGGAGGAACAGTGCTCCACTACCCAACCAATTGTCGTACCAAAAATGACACGAACCATCCTGAACCAACCACAACATCGAAAGTTCCACCTGGCGGCTGACATCCAACATCCGTCTCCAAGTCGCTGAAGCAAAAGGCTTAAGTTGTACCTGGCAAGGGTGGATAGACCATCAGATCCAATGGTACCTCATTCCTAGGTCCGTGGATCCCCATAGAAAGTTGGCACAAGTTCTCTCTATAGCGTGGAAGATAGCTTTGGGCAACACTGCAGCCGAGAGCAAATGAATCGGGATTGCAGAAAGCACATGTCTAACCAAAGTGATTCTCCCCCCTGAAGATAAGAACTTCGACTTCCAGGACACAATTTTACGAAGAACACTTTGACAAACCTCTGCAAAGTAGGACGTCTTACACCTCCCAATATAAAGGGGGAAGCCCAAATACCGAGTAAGGCACACCTGGCGCGGGAACCTCGTAATCCTCTCGATAGCCCGACGCCTTGCAATGGGAAAGGATGGATGAACCAAATAGCCACTCTTTTGTGTATTGATCAATTGACCGGAAGATTGTTGGTACATTGCTAGAACCCTCATAATCCAGCGAAGGGAAGCAGAGGAACCATTTGCCAGGATCAGGACGTCATCCGCAAATGCTAAATGAGTTACCGCAGGGCACCCCTGAGGAACCCTAAACCCTTGGTAATATGGTTGTAAGGCATTGTTGTTCAACCCTCCCGATAGCAATTCCGCTCCAATGATAAACAAAGCAGGGGATAAAGGGTCCCCCTAGCGGAGACCTCTACTGGATTTAAAGAACCCATACGACGCCCCATTAATCAAAATTGAGAACCAGTTATTTGAAATTATTCGCCAGGTCATATCGATAAAACGCTCTCCAAAACCAAATTTTCGTAAAACTCTAGTGAGATGGAACCATGATACTCGATCGTAAGCTTTGGCCATGTCCAACTTCAGAGCTACATTCCCCCCTCGTGACTTTTTTCCAATACCTGCTGGAATTTCCTGAGCTAAAAAGTAGTTATCCGTAATATTCCGACCCCTAACAAATCCAGATTGTTGGGGAGAAATTATTTTCGACAGGATAGCCGCAAGTCTATCAGACAAGAGGCGAGAAAGTACCTTATTAATGAAATTACAAAGGCTTATAGGCTGAAAATTAGAGAAGTCCTGAGGATTTGGAACTTTTGGGAGGAGAACGATAGAGGTCGAGGTGATAAAATGCGGCAATTCTACCCCACAGAAAAAACTCACTACCGCATTGTACACATCCGTAGCGATAACATCCCATGCAAAGGTGAAAAATTTACCGGTGAATCCATCTGGGCCAGCCGCACTATCACTATCCATTGCATGCACCACTCGTTTCACCTCCTCCAAAGAAGGGATATCTTCCAGAGCTAGGTTGTCGTCACACGTGAGCACAGATGGGATAACGTGATGCAACTCTGAAATAGAGGCCTCCGTTTCAGAATACAAGTCAGAAAAAAACCAAATAGCCTCAGCAGCAATGTCGTCATCTCTCTCTACCCAATCTCCCTCCTCCGTTTTGATTCGATGGATCGAAGCTTGCACCCTCCTTTCCGTAATAGATGCATGGAAAAACTTGGAGTTTTGGTCCCCATTGGAGAGCCATTTGACACGAGATTTTTGCCTCCAAAATTGCCTCCAAAATTGTTCCTCTATTGACCAGCTTCTTCCGAATTGTCACTATCAGCAATCAATTCTGCTTGTGCCAATTGCGACTCTGCCCCCCTAACGGCCTCAAATATATTCCCAAAAGAAGACTTGTTCCACTGCTGAATACCTCTCCTCGTGGCCAGGAGCTTGGCACACAATACCCTTCAGGGGGAGCCATTCACGAGCAATACCCATGTATTCCGGATCACTTCCAACAGTGAGCCATTCGTCGTCCACACATTGAGAAATAGAAATGGTCGTGGCTTATTATAATGATGAGTGGCAAATGTGATTTTCAGAGGCGTGTGGTCTGACGGATGTCTAGCCAAGTGGACCACTGAAATGGAGGAAGAGAGATTCGTACATTTGCCATTCACTAGGAGCCGGTCCAAATGCTTCCAGATCCGAGCTCTACCTCACCTGTTGTTACACCAAGTGAAAGAGGCCCCCGAGAATCTTGCATCAAACACCTCGGCTACTTCCATGAATGACATAAAATCCAACCCTTCAGTAGGAGCAAAAGGCCGACCCCTCGTTTTTCGGAAGGTGCAAGAATCACGTTAAAATCTCCCCCAATACACCATGGACGTACCTGTGGCTTATCACGTAATAGCACTGCCCATAAGTCCTTGCGTTCCTCTACAGAGGAACCCGCATGAACCCACGAGAGTACTAAAGAGGTAGACAGCAAAGGGTGACTGACATCTAAAGTAATATGTTGATCAGAGGACCCAATTAATGAGCAAGCAAATGGAGACATATAAAAAACCCATAAATCAGCGGACCTATTGACCATGACAAAATCAAATGCAATCCGCAACCTAATAGATTCAATTTTTGAAACACCTAGTTTAGGCTCACAAATTACTAGAAACTGAACTCCATGCAAACGAAGTAAACTCGATCATTTGTCTCCCTGGGACAGCAAATGAAGCCAACTTCCCAGAAAGCAGACATCTTCCATCTGGGTCAGCAACAATAGGAAGAGCCACGTATAATTCTCCCACTTTATCCTGGACAGACTCACCTCTCTCCACAGCTACATCCACTTTCAACCCTAGCCTATGCTCTGCTACCGATCGACCTTCAAACGGTAGCTCACCCTCCCTTTCCTCCTCTGACGCAGACAGCATCAGATACTTCTTATCGCACCCAAGCACCGAAACAGTCCCACCCTCCTGGCTTCCCACACACTCAAGCATCTCTCCCCCTGGATCAGAAGACTCAGTAGCAGTAAGAGAAACCTTCTCGACTTCTCCCATTTTCTCCGCAATAGACCCTCCTTCCTCCACAGCCACATCAACCTTCCAACCCAGTTGGTGATCTGCTGCCGAGTCACCCACTCACGGGCCCCTCTCCTGATGCTCATTACCTTCACCGCTGCCCTGTACGTCTACCTTGACCGAAGGCACCAACACGACACCATGCTTGTAGACGGGCCGTGGATCTTCATCCCCTTTCTTGGATGCAAGGTGCTGCTCACGCATGGAAACCATGCAGTCCTTTTTACAATCTGTACTGGAGTTACCAAGCCTCCAACAAGATGAGTAGTATGAAGGGAGGTTTTCCACCACAATGTTTTGCCAGAAACTAGTTTCACCTTCAACTGCCACCCACACCCTCGGGCAAAGAGAATTTAACAAGTCCACCTCCACACAAGCTCTAGCCATGCTAGGCCGTGTACCTGAAGCAGTAGCCGAGTCCAGAAATAAAGGAACTCCTACGGGAGATAAGATAGAGAAGAGTGAGTGCTTGTCAAAATAATGTATGGGTAACGCCGGGAAAGCGACCCAAACCGGTACCCTCGATGATTCTCTGTGGACATGGAAATCCCTTGTCCAACGAAAAACTCGCATGGGAAACTTTCCCAAATGCCACACCCCACGTGTCCAGATCCGGTTGAAATCCGCTTCCGCCGAACATTTCAATAAGATATGCCTGTAGTCTAGCAATCCTATCGAGATAGTATCCTTTAAGTTCAGCGTTGAAAAAAATTTCCTCACCGACTCCAGCGATGGTCTTCCGTGTGAAAATTTACCTACAAGAGCCCAGCGAAAAGGCACAGCCAGTTTGTCCGCCTCCTCCTTGGAGAAGATGACTGCCGCCTCCCCTTTATGAGACGTTACAGACTGCAAGTTAATTGGGGAATGTGAAGGTTGCGAGAATAGTTGGGAAAATGACTTCTTGGCATTTGGAGTTGCCGGTTGACCCACTCCAGTCAGTGAAGGGGCGGCCATGGACGGTAGCCACCCACAGAAAATTCTAGTTGCTTAGGAATCCTATGATAAAGAGAATCCTATGTGCCGACAGATAGAGAGACGCTTAAAAAATAGAGGTTCTTATTGACATATGGGAGACTAAATTTAAATCTAAACCTTTGTTAAGGACTATAAGTGTGAGTTTGAATGGGAGAAGTAGGATTTGATGAGAATTTTTATATAAAGAAAGACCGGTAAAGATTTTTGATCGAAAAGTGAAGGGGTTAAGATGCAAGCAAATCCCCTAATGAAGGTCTTATGGAGAAATCATGAAATGGGAAAAAGCGACTTAAGAAGTAGACGAGAAGATCCAGAAGAAATATCCGGAGTTTGTTCCTAGATTAAGATATGAATTTCGAGAACGAAATTCTTTTAAGGGGAAAGGATGTGAGGACCCGAAATTTTTTTTTATCTTATTTTACTGGTTTATTTAATTATTTATTCACCCGTTTTCTCTGAATAATTTATTTCAACCATTTTGAATCCGTTTTCATGAAACAATGTCTCACTTATATTATTAAAATGTCCCGTTAGCAAATTTAATTTTTCGGAGGCTCGTTTAGTAAGGAATAACAAGTAAACATTTTTTTCGAGGCAATATTTGATCCGAGAGTGCAATAATTTTGGAGAATTAAGGATGGTCAATAGTCAACTAAGAAAAGTTAATTGAGGGATTGTGACAGCCCCACCTCACCCTAAGGCGAACCAAAGGGTTCAGCGGACCGCCTGCCCAGCTCTCGCCAGGACTACGGAGTCGAACCACTCAAACCCTAGATAGGACGCGCGAGAACTCAACGAAAACGTACAATTGGAGACCACCCAGGGTTAAACAGAGCTTACCAAACTATACGGAAGTACGGGACGTCAATTAAATACTTATACATAGATTTACATCGGAGTCTTGAACCAATGAACCAACATATAAGCCAGAGTATTCACGCTATACCAAATACAATTAGGGTTTCAGTTACAGAAGAGCATAAACAAAAGAAGTTCTACAACTGGCTCAACTCTTTTCTTCCAAAAATCTTGGTTTCAAAACATGGAACCCTGTAAGGAAAAACAAAGGTAATAGAAAGGGGTGAGCTTGCGCTCAATGAGGTACCAGACATAAAGCAGTAAAATCATGGCATTTCACATTTAACAAATCAGGTACACATGCCAGATATAAAGTAAAGTAGTTAGAACCAATGATTCAAATAGGAAGGATACAGGTGGCTCTCAGGAGCCAAATTCCCATTTGCTTCACCGAAACTTGATCGAAATAATAGTTGACACTCCGTCAACGCTAAAGGAGTAACCAATACCGTAGATTCCACTTTCTCCGATTCCTTCCACCTCACATACCCCTACCGGGCCCGAATTTCAATCAGTTCAGAAATGGTAAGACTCGAGTATACCGGAATCAAGGGTCTCAATACCCAAAGATCCCAAAACAGACTACCGTGGTTCGTTATCTAATCGACCAGGCCCTTGCCGGCCCGACTCGAGTAACTAGCCACAGGTGTTGAGCTCAGAAGTCACAGAAAGGTCGTTGGATACGAGCTTCCAAACGACGTCAGAACAGATACAGATGCAGCTTCCAAACGACGTCAGAACAGATACAGATGCAGATACAGATACAGATAACAGATTCAGATTCACACCAAAAATTGGCATATGAACAGACAAGAGAACGAATGTGATAAAGTACACCCTCGTCTCCAACAAAATAAATAGATAATTCAGTCGTTCATATCACAGATTGCATGTACAGAAATTGAGTGAAACAACAAGTGAGGGGAGTGGTACAATCACAGGTTCAAGTACGGATACTTCAAAAGTTTTCACTTCAGATTTGCTTTAATCGCCAAGAAACCCTAAAATAATCAAAGTAAACCAATTGAAGGTTTCACATTCAAAATCGAGTAAACGGAATGCACAAGTGAGGCTCGACTACGCGTCGTACGCCTTTCCATGGTAAGTACTAGGACAAAAGAATAAAATATGACTTTCAAAAGGCAACTCAAACCTAAAGAGACTAAACGGCCTAGAAAATTGGACAGCATTTCCCCTAAATTTGCTTACTTTTCCAGCCGTCATGGCTTCATTATTTTCCTCAGCCAGTCCCAAAGTCATACGAAATATAAATTTATCACAACACCCATTCAATAGGCTCAAAGTCATTCAAGTACAAAATTTAGCTAGGAAAATGACCGGAAATGAAAGTCAAGCCCTAAAATATTCAAATAAGCATAATAAGACTCGATTACAAGTCAAAACCAATTCCCAATACTATCAAAATAGGGCTCCATAAGAATGTATCAGCACTAGAGTAAACCAGGAAGATCCGGAAATGGAATTAAGCTTTAACCCAAAAAAATAGTTTTTGACATCATTTTGCGGTTTTGGCACCATCGGCACTACGATTATTGGATGGAGGTGCAAGATACACCGTTTCGAAGCTAAGAGATAGGGATACAATGTTGAAGAAGGCTACTCTATCCAGTTTCGAGCGTAACCAGGTCAAAATTTCAATATACTACACCAGAACCGCAAAAACAGGTTCACAAACTGCATTCTGGTTCAAACATCATACGTTAGGCTACCTAAGTCCAAATCAAGTAATTCCAAAGCCATCTGAAAGCTAAGATACACGGATACAATTCATCAGAAGACCTTAACAACCAATTCCGAAGTATTCCCAACCAAAATAACCAATTACAGACGCAATTATCAAATTCGGGTAGAAACAGGGCAGCAGGGGTAATTCAGTCTTTTCACAAGCTACGTTGCTCCGATTGACCTGAAATTTTGCAGGCATCTCTAAAATATCATTCCCTACAACTTTCATGTTTAACCCAAGGCCAATTCAGCCTCTAACTATGAGATACTATGCCGGGCAGAATGTAAAATAATGAAACCCTAACTTTCCAAATTTCTTTCCAAAGCAGAAATTTCTTGCAATTAACCACCATATACACCTTCTAGCTTCATTCTAGATCATTTCCAATCATCATACATAACCACACTATAACAATCATATTAAAACAGAAATATCCTAATTAAATAGAAAATGTCATCAATCTCAACCAAAATCATGAAATAACACCAAAGATCATTACTTTAACTCCCATAGGTCACTACTTAAGCATTATTGGAAAGACAAGAGTAGTCCCTTAGTCACTCACCTTATAAGACAAGAAAGGAAGCAATTCAACACCTTAGCCTTCCAAACAACTTCACCAATCACCTCACAATCACTAAGTGGAGAGGTTTTATGGAGCAAACCCAAAATTAAACGGTGGAAATTGAAGATTGAAGCAAGATTATAAAGTAGGAAGTTGGAGGATTTTTTTTTCTTTCTTTGAGCAAGAGGTTCGGCCAAGAGAGGTAAGAAATGAAGATGATTTTTGGCCAATTTTAATTAAATGGTAAAGTTATAAATAGTAGTCAAACTTAAGAATTAATCTTATGGTGACACTTGTCACCCTATTTAATGCATCTCTATCTCTTTGTTCCTCTCACACCAATCCACTTGGTAATCTCTAATTATCTCTTAACACCCGGTAAATTAAATCCAGTATCCAAAACTTAATCTAACTGGCTGAATTTTCTGAACTTTTCGCACTAGCGGGGCCCACGTCCGATATACGCTCTTAATTTCTCAAAAACTAACCGATACTAGAAAAATCATTTTAAAACTATATTTACTCATAAAATTTATTTTTAAAATTTTTGAATAAAGAAAATGTGGAAAAACGTGCAATTAAAAGAGATTAAAACCTAGAAATTAAGAAAATTACAGGTCCTCACAGGGATTAGATGTGAGTTAATTAATTATATTTTAGTTGCGTGAATTGCCCTTAAATTTCTCTTTATCGCACGCGAATCGAAAGTTCACGTATTTGGGTTCGGAATGGCTAAGTGGAGATTTGAGAAATTAATACTAGACTCCTAAAGGTGAATAATTATAGTGTTAAAGAAAGTACCTTGGAGTATTAGTGCATGAGTGTATCAAACCCGAGAGAAAACGGTGGTACCAAACCCGCGCGCGACAACTATTCAAAGTTGACCTTTTGCACCCAACATAAAGTTACTTTCTTCCAATCTTCCCTCACAAGCTACAACACACCAAACCCTCCTCTTTCTCTCCATAGTCAGCCAAATCTCAAGAGGAAAAAGAGAAGAAGACAACTCCATTTCTTTGGCTCCAATCTTGCTCCAAAACTTCATCTAATCTTCTAGTTCTTGGAGATTCATCTTAGCTTGAAGAAAGGCAACATCTTGTGGGGCTCTTGGAGAGTTTTTAGTGGGAAAAAAATCTGACTTCATCAAGGGTTTAGTTACTTGGAAGGTATAAACATCTCCCACCATAACTCTTATTTTCTTGTTTCATTTCTTGGGTTTGAAGGTTGTAGCTTCCTTTTTGTTGTTGTTGGTTGGATTTGATTGGTTGAAGTGGGCTCTATGAACTCCCACCTTAGTTATATGAGGGCTGCCATGATGTTTATGGGTGTTTTAGAGTGTATGTGATGAGTTTTAATGGTAGAAACTAGAAGAGGAAAAAGAAAGAGAGAAATTGAGAGGAGAGAGAGAGAGCTGGCCAAAATTGTCCTGCTATTATCTTGCTTGTATTTCAAACTTTTGTTGGTTATTTGGTTGTTAAATTGAGTGATATATGTTGTGTTATATGTTTAGAGTATACCTTCCAAAAATCGTTTCATTTGGTTGCACAAAACTTGAGCTTTGGCAAGATTCAAATCTGGAAAAAAAATGTTTAGCAGGGGTTCTCGGACAGTGTTCTTTGTTCGAACGTAACTCCCTGTACAAAAGTCGAAATTGAGTGCCGTTTATGGCATTCAAAACTAGAAATTCGTAACTTTCTAATGGTATAAAAATCACCTGCTATTTTGAATTGAGTGAACCATAGATATTCAACAAAATTGACTGTCCTGTTGTGACTGTCTGTCCGAGAGGAATGGAGAAGCTGCATCTTGTGGCTTGATTTTCTCTCACTTGTGAACTAATTTTGGAAACTACTCTTTCTGATGAAATGTAGCATTTTAAACCTAGTTTACAACACCATAAACCATTCCTAATTTGAACTTGTATTGAGTGAGATGCAGTCCGATTTCGAAAGTGTAACAAAGCTGAAAACTGGAAAGTTTATCCCTTCTTGCTAGCCGAATGGTTAGGTTTGTTTTGGGATGTTTTGTTTCGAAAATTTTGATGTCAATTACCCATAAAATGTCTATTAAATGTTTCTGGACCCTTGGTTTCAAAAATGGAGTGAATTGGGATTGATTTCATTAGACAAAAACCTTTGGAATGAAAGAAAGAGTGAGTTGGCAGTTTTGCTTTGAAAATTTCACGAACTTTAGTCATTTTATTAACTGCCTTCCCATGTGATTTTTTCTGTGAAATTTGATAGAGAGGTAGTCCACTTATGGAAGTTTAAGTGTACCAAATTTGGTGGAATTTCAATACCATCTCGATACCCAAATAATGCCCCAAAGATGGCTCTTCAAATCTGGAAGTTCATTGTTCATGTAGTGAAAATCAACCGACTTTGAACTGTTATATCTTGTTGTTCAAAACTCCGAAATTAGTTTAGTTTGTTGTGTTTGAAACCTTGTTTGGAACTCTTATTGTGTTATGAATTTCAAAGGTTGATTCAATTTCTATGAATTTTACCGAATTTTCAAATATCGCCGAAAAACTAGACTGGTCCTGTCTTGCATGTTTAAATCGGCAACTTTGAGCTGAAAAATGAATGCTTTCTATTTGGAACCATGTAAAAGTGTCTTCTAACTTTTAGTACTTTGGATCTAGTTTTCAATGGTATAAAGTTTTTCATTTTTGGACATACGAAACTCAAGATCTGATTTTACCAAGTTTGTCGCGCAAAGCTGAAATTCTTGATTTCTTAGAAAATGAACTTTTAAGAACTTTCCATCCTCCTTTGCAATTGTTGGATGGTTTTAGGTGCAATTTCATGGTAGAATACATGGTTCCTTTAGAACTTTAAAGTTTCATTTCAAATCTTGGTTTCCAAAGGTTAAACCTTTCCTAATGCGTTTTTTTGGTTGTTCCACTTTCTTGGTTAATGACACCTTATTTTATACTTGAACCTTGGAACCTTAGCTTTGATGTTTTTTCTATGAAATGAGTGGAGTTTTGGATATGTTTGACTTCATTAGGTTGGAAAAATGTGAATACTCTTTACCTTCCAAAGTTTGGACATGAGATTTAAAGTTTTGGGAAACGAGAACCATTTACTTCTTTTCCTCAATTTTCATGCCGAAAGTGAAAACAGTGCTATCTTTTGGATTTGAGATTTCTTATCATGACTTGAATCAAAAACCACCTTCGAGCTCTCTTGAGCATTATTTTAACGATTTAGCTAGAAAAGCTTCTTTAATTTACCTCTAACTCTTGACCTTGAGAGTGAGTAGTGAGAAATGTCTTTCTTTTAATCTTGGTCGAGCACCTAGGTAACTATGATTGTATATGTCTCAGGTGGTAACGAGGATTTCGAAGAGCTCGTTTCACTCTTATTTTACCCTTGGCTAGTGGTGAGTGTTAAGTGCATGGTAAATGCTTATGTGATTGAAATGTAAATTGTACAAGTGTTATACATAATACGTAAACTTGCCGAGGCAAAGGTGTACTTCATCGCCCTCATCCTCTCTCTCTTTTAATTATATGATACTTGTTACATGAAGACATATGTTTGGTAATTGTACATGAATATGTTTAACTTGTGAACTCTGAGCGGATGCATGTACCACACCCTTTTCAAGTGGGAGGTGCCTATCATACTGTCTCAATGCTATAATCGATTCTCTAAGCGATAGCATGTACCACACCAATTCGGGTGGGAGGTACCTCTCATGTCGACTTAGAACCCTAAACAATACTAAGTCGATTGGAGCGAGGTCTCATCGACCTAGTTGGAACTATAAACAATACTAAGTCGATTGGAGCGAGATCTCATCGACCCAGTTCTTTAAGCGATAGCATGTACCACACCAATTTGGGTGGGAGGTACCTCTCATATCGACTCAGAAGTATAAACAATTCTAAGTCGATTGGAGCGATGTCTCATCGACCACTTATACTTCTGGGGAGCACCCCAACCCATTGGCCAACCTTGTAACTCGAGTCGGCAAGGGTTTGGTCGAGAAGTTTGGTGAACCAGGGGAAACATTATAGCTTGATCTTTTAAAGTCTTGCTTGGCAAATTCAAGTAGTATCGCCCACACCGTGCATGTTTGGTTACGAATTCGAGAGGGTGAAATGATGGATGGGAGAAGTAAGTGGAATTTGGCTCCTGAGAGCTACAGTATCCTTGAATTATTTATGTTTACTTTCCTTGTAATACCCCGACTTTGGGAGAATGTTTTGTTTAGTCTCAAAGAGGATATTACAGTTTTTTTATTTTATTTTTATGACATTGTTTTGTTTTAAAGACAAGAAACCCTACTTGTACTCAAAACCCTAGTTTTACTTGTGACTAACAGATTTTCTGAAATCTCTCATATTTTAACCGAAACCCTAATTTTAATCGATGGAGTTGTAAAATCCCCTATATTTTTCTTAAAATCCCCTATATTTTGCCGTTTTCGCCGCTTTGATCATTTTAGTCCTTATTTCTATTTGTGATGGTCGATTAACTGATAGTTGAGTATAATCTTCTGTCACAGGCAGTGACGAACCGGACGAAGTCGGTGGACCCGTATAAAGTGCCTTGATTTGCTTGCTAACTATTTTGAGTGAGTAATTGGGTTGGTTTATATGATAAATTGTCAAAGTACATTGTATATGTTAAATGGGTATTTAGGCGAGGGTGAATTTTATCTCACTCGATGTAAGCCCATCCTTTGTTTTTTATTTAATATGTGAGAATACATGCCTTGTGTTGAGTATCGCCCTTTTGCTGTGTGCTGTTGGGGTGATTACATGATTTAAGTTGAACCCCTTGTGTTGTGTGCTGTTGGGGTGAGTACTTTGTTATGTACTTTGTTGAGAGATATCATCTATTAAGAGATTGGATATCTCAGGCCTTGGTTCCAACCCGATTCCAAGGGTAGGCGGACTATTCGAGCCATCCGGGACTTGGTTGAAGTTAGTTCCATGCTAACCTTGGGATTTCGTTCTTTGTTAAAACTTTGATTAAAACTAAGTGATTTTGTTTCGCTCAAGCTGCTGTGTGCTATTGACTGGCCAGTGGGGGTTGATAAGGTGAACGGGGAAATTAAGTGGAGTTTACGGACCATGAGTATTTTGGTTGACGGAGTGTCAACAGGCGTTCAAACTCGATGAAATGAACTGGCTCTGAAGCCACCCGTATCCTACCATTGTGATGTTACATTTCTGTCTATTGATGTGCAATATCTTGGTTTACATGTTTTACGTTTTACCCCTGATTATTCATTAAGCATATAGCTTACCCCCATTCCATTTGTTTTCCTTAGCAGAGGCTGACGCGGGGAAAACTCGGGAAGGTGTATAGACTTTTGGTTTACAGAAATTGATTTTGCCCTAGTACTTGTTATAAGTTGACTAGTAAGATGTATATATTTGTTGTGGGGGTTATAGTTAGTAACTTTTCTAGGATTTACTTTCTAGTACTAGTGGTATGTATGGCTTGATGTAATAGTTTATATAACTTTTGAAGATGTAATAGTGTATATAGAACTTTCTTTTAGCGTGAAATTTATTTTATCATTTTTGGAATCGAGTCCTGGCGTGAGCTAAACAGGCAATCCGCTAAGCCCTTTGGTATGCCTTTGGGTACGGTGGGGCCGTCACAGGTGGTATCAGAGTGCCTAGATTAGAGGATTTGGGCAGTTGAAAAATAAGTCGTAGGACATATAAGTATTCGATTGCCTTTAAGTTGAAACGTATCTATTAAGATGAAATGCCGGAGAACTGATTAAGTGATGTTTTATTGTTTAGGTATGGAGACTGGTGGACCTAGTAATATCGGTGGACTTAGCAGTGCCAGAGCACGAGCTACGAGTGTAGGTGGGTCGGTGAACCTGTGACGTCCCGAAAGGATGAGTGTGAGAACCCGAAAATTTTTTAAATATTTTTGAGACATTATTTTGTTTCCTTGTCTATAATTTTTTGCCTTTCTTCAAAATATTAATTTCCTATACATTTTTATAAGGGAATATAGTTTTCAAATCATTTCCTTGATACGAGTTAGTCCACGTTAAGTTTGAAGTGTATTATGGACGTGGGACCCGCTAGTGCGGTAAATGCATTATATTTTTGACAACTTGTTGGAGTTTTGTATTAAATGATATTATTTTACAAGGTGCTAAGAGATTTGTATTAGAGAGACAAAAAGATAAGTTTTAAAACCAAAAGGTGACATGTGTCACCTTCTTATTCAAAGTTGGACTTTTGACCATCTTACCTCAACTTTACTAAAACCAAAATTTGACCAAAAATCAAGCAATTTCTTCCTTCTCATGGCCGAAACTTGGAGAGCAAGAGTGTGAGGCCCCAGTTCGTTCTACGTTGAGATATTCATTATTTGGGCGGTAACGTTTGGTTTGGGAGTATTTCGAAAACCCTAAGTAGGGATTAAGATTTAAACCCTAAGTTCCGGTTAAGATTGAAAACCCGTTTTTTCTACATTTTCTTTATTGGAAAATTCCCCAGATAATTTTTTTTTTGAGTAAATAGAGTTTTTAGATGATTTTTCTAGTGTTAGTTAATTTTTGAGAAATTAAGAACGTATATCGGATGTGGGACCCACTAGTGTGAAAAGTTCGGAAAAATTCGGCCAATAAGGTTAATTTATCGGGTGTTAAGAGATAAGTAGAGTGTGTGAAATGATTGATGTGAGAGAGAAAAGAAAGGATAGGATTGCATTTATGAGAGTGACAAGTGTCACTTCCTTATTGGATTGAACTTAAGAAATACTATTCACATTTTTGACTTTTTTGACCAAAGGATTAAATATCTCAAAAATCATTCAAAATTCACCATTTTTCTTTCTCCATAGCCGGCTCTCTCTCTCTCCCTTGCAAGAAGGAGAAAAAAACCTCTTCAATCTTCAAGCTTTCCACTAGCAAATCATCTCAATCAAGCACATAAATTAGTTTCCTTTCCATACAACTTTTATAGTTGGTGATAGTGGGTGGTTTAGTGAAGCTTTTTGGAAGAGCTAAGGTGTCCATCATCTTCCTCTCTCTTGTTATTAGGTGAGTGATGCTTAAACTTCCCTCCTATACTTAATGATGGTTATTTTGTGCCTAATGGTGGCTTGAGTAATGGAATATGTGATTTATTTCTTGATTTGAAGAGTTTTGGTGAAGTTTTCCATTTTATGATGATTTTTCTGGTTTAATTGGATTATGATGGTGTGGTTGTTTATGATGATTGGTAATGGTCTATATAGGCTCTAGTAGGTGCAAATTAGTGATAAATGCAATCAATTTTGGATTTGGAAGAATTTCTGGAAAATTAGGGTTCTTGGTTGAACATTCTGTCCGAAATTTTAGGTCATTATAGAGGCCGAATTGGACTTTTATCAAAACATGAAAGTTGTAGGTATTGATGAGTTTGAAGTGCCTACAAAATTTCAGGGCATTTCGAGTAGTATAGAGTGAGTTATGCCGTTTTTACTGTTGCTGTTTTTGGTGAACAGAATGTCCGAACTGCGATAGTAATTGTCTGTTTTGACTGGAATTGGTTTGGATTTTGTTGTTGGTGTCTTCTGATGAAATGTAGCTTGATGTCTTAGATTTAATATTCCTTTGGAATCAATGCTTTTGGACCTGTATAGACTGACTTGGTCTGATTACAGTTTTGTGTGATTTAGGAACCTGCAATTACGGTTCTGGGTTGGTTTTCTGCATTTTTTGACTTAGTTGTGCTAGGATTTGGACTGAGAGGCCTTCTACATTGTTGTAGCCCCTTAAGTCCTGGATATCCCTGTAAATTTTCAGGATTAACGGAGTGGTATAACCTGAGTTATAAACGAAATACTCAGACCTGTTTTGACCGTCAAATTCTGTTCTGTTCTTATATCCGGACAGTTTACGACTGGAACTTTGGCTTCACGTTTGACTAGGTTACAAGCTGTTTGGGCTTACAACCAAAACACCAAACTTATAGCTCTATATCAGAGCTTTCTAACGCCCTTGGAATTTCATGAATCGGATTTATAGAACCTGAGATATAGCCGAGCAAATAAGGCCTGCCCGTGAAAATGACCATTTTCTGGTCAGATCTGTTTTGGTCCTGATGACCAACTTCCGTTCCGAATTTGGATTTCCGACCTTCATGAAAGTTGTTCCATTTGGAATGAACTATCTAACTGCCAATTTTCAGCTCTTTTTCCCATGTGTAGCATAGAAAACAGTTTGCACTCAAAACTGACCATTTGTGCATTGGCCAGATTTCGTATGTGATTGTGTTTGGTTTATTCGGGACTGAAGCCTCCAGTTTCAGTTCTGGATGTCTTCATAACAGTTGTTGTTCATCCTTTAAGCTTCGATATGGCATCTCATACGCCTTAATCCTATATTCGTAGCTCAACTTATGAGTAAACTAGAAATGAGTGTCAAATCTGCCGTTTCCGCTAACGGCCGTTTCCGTTTCCGTCCGTCATATTTACGTGCGCGCGTGTCGTGTTTGCCGTTTTGCTTGTTTTAGGCATGATAGTAGCCGTTTGCGATATTATGTGACACAATCTTCTATTTCAGACGGTGGTGAGCTGGGCGGAACTGGTGGAGCCCACTACTAGTTGTTCATTTCGATCCGACTTCGTACTTTTGCTATTTCCGTTTTGAGTAAGTATTCAGGCCAGTTTGGTGTGTTTTCTTTGCTATGTGTTTGAGATATGTGAAAAGGGTACTTAGGCGAGGGTGTACTTTATCGCACTCGACCTAAACCCTAATTTGAATGTATAATTGTACTTGGCATATGTATATGAACCTTTTGGAACCAAAACCCTTGAGCTTGTGGCTCGGGGCGACTTTCGAGTAAAGTTTGTGAAGTTTGCAAAGTTTGTGAGTTCGTGGGCCCGATCTAAGACCTGTATGGACTATTCGAGCCGGTTAGGGCTTGGTCGAAGTCAGTCAATCTTAGTCTGAGGTCACCAAGTTTGTAGGTTCATGTTATGAACCAATTTTGTGAATCCGGTTCACCGAGAAGGTGACCAAGTTTGTGACCTTAGCTTGTGACTCAAGCTCAAGTTTGTGATTTCGTTCGCCCGGGCAAGTTTGTGAGGTGACTGGCCAGTGAGGGTGATAAGGTGTCGGTGGGTGTATAAGTGAAGTTCTACGGATTATTATTTGCGGTCGACGGAGTGTCGGCAGGAGATCATACAGGGCACATGAATTGGCTTTGGAGCCACCCGTATCCTTATTATATGATGTTGTTCTTTTCTGCTTTTGCTTTACTCTTATTGTGTAATTGTTGCTACGTGAATTTATGCTTTCGCCCCTGTTTACTTACTAAGCATATAGCTTACCCCTTTCCTTTTGTTTTCCTTAGCAGGGGCCGACGCGGGGACTTTTGGCTCGTACACTAGTATAGTTAGATTGGCTTGTATTAGTTGAACAGTTAGGATGTTTGTTTTTGTTTTGGTGGTTTGTATAAGGACCCTTTTTAGGGTCTACCTTTTGCTGGTTATTGTTATAGTATATTAGAGCGGTTTGGCTTGATGCTTTTGAAGATGTAAATAGACTTTTGGTGGTTGTATATATTATGAATCGTGTTCTTGTGGCTTAGAAGAGTTTTATTAGCTTTAAGTTTTGAGTCCTGGCGCGAGCTAGGCAGGCGGCCCGCCGATACCCTTGGGTTCGCCCTTGGGAGAAGTGGGGTCGTCACAAAGAGAGAGAGAAAAACCTTCATCTTTCACTCCAATTTCTTGCTTATAACTTGCAAACCAACCGATTAAATCTTGAATTTGTCCGCAAAGGCGACTTGCTAAGGGTGTTTCAAGGTTTTGGTGGAGATATTTTGGAGAAGGAACCATTAAGCCACTACCTTTCTTGAGGGATTAAGGTATTTTGCTTGGAACTCACTCTTTGTTCCTAATAATGGTCAATTGGTGACTTATGGTAGCTAACTTGTTGATTTTATGGAAGATTTTATGGATTAGAGTGAAGTTAGCTAAATTTCTGATTTTATGGAGATTTTTCTGATTTTATATGATGATCATGGTTTAATCATGGTATGATGGCTTGTAATGGTGTAAAATGAAGCTTGTATATGTTAGTTGAAGTTGGTTGCGGAAAATTTCTGGTTTGATACGAAATTCCAGGTTTAGGGTTTGCATTTGCCCTGTTCTGACTGGATTTATTTGGGCATGTTAGAGGCCAAATCAGGCTTAGGCTAAAACATGAAAGTTGTAGAAAATGGTGTTAACTAGCTCCCTACAAAATTTCAGCTCAATCCGAGTACTCTAGCCAATGAAATAACCGAAATATCCTTGGCTGCCCATGAGCTTGTTTCGCGCCAATGATTTCTATTTTCGTGGAGTTTTCCGTTTTAGACCATGAAATTACATGATTTGGCTTTGATGGTCTTCATAATAAATGTAGGTTTATGTCTTGGCTTCGAAAATCCATAAGATTCGTTTCAATCCGAGAACTGTAGCTTCAGTTATGGATATTGTGCCGAAAGGTGTATTTGATAGTCTATGATGTGTATGTGATTGATTTGAGATGAAATGGTGTTGCTTGTAGGATGGAAAAGTAAGGAAATGTAAGGGAATGCTGTCCGATCTTTGAAAGCATTTGATGGCTTTGAGTTTGAGTTGAAGACCTTGGACTTGATCGAGGAAACTGTCTACGATGGATGAGGATTATGAGCCGTGGTTGGTGAGTGACCCCAAACTATTTCCAAAGCAACTTATGAACTGTTTCTTGCATTATTTATTCAATTGCATATCATGCGTGCGTGCATGTGAGTCCATAACATGATTTGACTCAAATGAGTTCTTGGGAATTCGTGTGCTTAGATCCAACGTCTCCACTATCTGTTTACTAGTTATTTGGAGCACGATGGCTCCTCATTCCTGTTTATCTGTTATCTGATCTATTTGAGCGTTGGATGTTAAGTGCCATGATTTCACTGGCTCACCAGAGCAAAAATACGTACATTTGATCTTGGAATCATGACATCATCGAAATGTATTATTGTGAAATATATTTGATTACTGATTTTATTGGTTACTCACTGAGCTTTTAGCTCACCCCAAAAACGTTTTATTTCCCCTCCACAGGGCTCGTGGCGAAGGAAGGCTTGTAGTACTTATTCACATGACTGGATGGCATATATCTTGTACAGTTTGGATTTGGAATCATTTTATGTATAGTTTGGGGAATTGTTTCCGCTTCGCTTATGACATGTAATTATTGGAGAATTTGATGTAATATTTGAGATTTATTGTAATTTATTTGAGGACTGTAGTGACTGACTGCGTCCCGGCGAGAGCTGGGCAGGCGGTCCGCCGAACCCTCTGGTTCGTCTTAGGGGAAGGTGGGGCTGTCACAGAACCGGGTGGTGCGCCGACGAGTCCTCAGATATCAGAGGAGGGTCGGGGAAGCCTATAAGCTATATTCTCCCTTCGGTCAAATGAGTCGATCGTGTGAATGTCGACATACGTATGGATATCCTAACGAGGTAGTTATGGCCACAGATGACGAGCGTTGTTGCCTAGGTAAGACGGTTGACACTCTGAGGGCACAGTTGGAAGAGGCCAGAAAAGTGAGCCATGGATTGGTCGTGCGCCTGCGTGACCTCGAGGAGGGGTTATGAGCTGAGGAGGAGCGGACGCATACTCTTGATCGTCAACTTTAGGAGACCCACCGCCACCTCTTTGCTTTGAAGAGGCAGATGAGAGAAAGAGTGTGAGAACCCGAAAATTTTCTTAATTTCTAGGCCTTATTTTCTTTCTTTGCACACGTTTTCTATATTTTCATTATTATATTAATTTTAGTGATATTTTTAGAAGTAAATATAGTTTTTAAACCATTTTCCTAGTATAAGTTAGTTCATGCGATATTTGAAGTGTATATTGGACGTGGGACTCGCTAGTGCGTTAAGTGCGATTAATTCGGCCAATTAGGTTAAGTTTTGCATAAAGGGATTAATTTACTAGGTGCTAGGAGATAATTGGAAGTTAGCTAGATTAATTTGTATGGAGAGACAAAAGGATAAGATTTAGCATAGGAAATGACGTGTCATGAAACCATTGGAGAGTGGGTTTGACTTACTATTCATCACCTTTACTAAATACCAAAAATTGACCATAAATCATCTTCAACTTCTTGTGTCTTGGCCGAACCTTGGAGGGAAGAAAGAAGAGAAAAAAAAACTTCATCTTGTACCATCCTTTCTTGCTTCAATCTTGGATTCCAACCATAAATCTTGCAAACCTTTCCACATAAGTTGCTTTTAGGGTAAGATTAAAGATTGTGGTGGAGTGGTTTTAGAAGTGGAGGTGCTAAGTTGCCATCTTTCTTGAGTTGTAAATGTAAGTTGCTAAGAAATCTCCTTTTTGTTCTTAATAAGGAAAGATTAGTGGTTTCTAGTGGCTTAACATGTTAAATTGTGGAAGACTTCATGGGTTGAACTAGTGTTTGTTAAATTTCTGATTTAACGGAGATTTTTCTGATTTTATGGGATGATTATGGTTTAATCATGGTATGATAGCTTTTTATGGTGTAAAATGGAGCTTCTATATATTAGTTACGATTGTTTGCGGAAAATTTCAGTTTTGTGCGAAAATTTAAGCTTTAGGGTTCCAATTTTTCCTATTCTATCCGGCTTTATTTGAGCATGTTAGTGGCCGAATCAGGCTTAGGTTAAAACATAAAAGTTGTATCAAATGATGTTTTCTAGTTGCCTACAAAATTTCAGCTCAATCGGAGTAGGGTATCTTGTAAAATGACAAAATTGCCCCTGCTGCCCTGTTTCTGTCAAAAATGATAATCAGCCTCTGTAAGTGGTTAGTTTGACCAGGAATATTACCAAATTGGTTGTCAATGTCTTCTTAAGAATTATAGCCTTGTATCTTAGCTTTCAAATGGCTTTGGAATTACCTGAATCGGAGGTGTGTGTGCTGAGATATGATTGAATGAATCAGGACTACTAGTTGAATTTTACAGTGAGCTTCGAACTGGAAAATCTGGGGTTGTTTTGGTAAATTTGACCTAGTTAGGGTGAGAACTGGACTAAGTAGTCTTCATCAAAGTTATAGCCCTCTGTCTTAGCTTCGAAAGGGTATAACTTTTACTTCAATCCAATAAGCGTAGTTTCGATTATGTCTGATACGCTAAGTAGCAGTGAATTTGCCTTTTTGGTTTCTTAGCTTAAAGCTCATTTCCGGGCATTTTCCTAGCTAAATCTTGTACTTGAATGACTTTGAGCCTATTGAATGGCTGTTGTGATGAATTTATATTGTGTATGACATTGGGATTGATTGAGGAAAATAATGAAGTCATAAGTCGCTGGAAAATAGGTAAATACAAAGGGCGTGCTGCCCAAATTTACACTCGAGAATTAAGCAACGATTTGAGAGCGAATACCATATGAACCATCTAGAATATTTACGTCTTCTTTTACCAAGGTATATAAGTTCGAATCTGGCTGAAACTTGTACACTTGGAAAAATGAAATTTACGACTAATAGGAATACGTTTTCTTCACTTCTTCGACTCAAATGGATATTTCAAAGTTTTACGAGCGAGCATAAGTTTTCCAAATATTTTACTCATGTCCTTTGGTTTAAATGTACTCTTTTCACTTCCAAAATCATATTTATACTTTGTACTAGTAGTATTTGAATTGTCTTCGATTCACCGAACTTTTGCTGGAGGAACTGTAATATTTTCTCTTGATTAACCTTAGGGTTCATCGGTGATTGAGAGTGTTACCCGCAAAGATATTCTGGACGTTATTTCGCCTTAATAGGTGAGTCTACCACTCCCCTGAATTGTTGTTTAATTGGTTCATCTATACCTGAAATGTGTGACATGGATAACTATGAACTCTGTTATTCTGAATGAGACGAGAGTGTACTTTATCGCACTCGTTCTCTTGCCTGTACTAAATGAACTAGAATCTATTACTTGTATTTGTTATGAACTTGAACTTGTTACTTGCGCTTGTTATGAGATCGTTTGAAAGTGTGTCCAACGATCTTCCTGTTAACTTGAGCTCAACCTCATGGGGAGTTAATTAAGTCGAGCAAGCAAGGGCTTGGTCGAGGTAATTGACAATCCTTGGGTCCATGTTCCTGCGGAATCTTTAGGTATTGAGACTCTTGATTGCGTTATACTCGAGTATTACCATTCCTGTTCCTATTCGGCGTTCGGGCCTGGTAAGGGGTATGTTTGGTGAACGGAATTTTGGTGTAAGTGGGGTCTATGGACATGAGTGTATTATTAAATGTTGATGGAGAGTCAACGAGGCTGGATCAAGTATTGCAACGGGGATTTGGCTCTTGAGGGCCACCTGTATCCTTTAAATTGTGGTGTTCGTTTATTTCTCTTACTTGATGTGTATATGTGCCCTAAAAGTATTTTGTCATGATTTCCACTATTATACTTTTGGTACCTCATTGAGCTTCTAACTCACCCCCGTTCCGTTATCCTTGTTTTCCTAACAGGGAACCACTTTTGGAATTGTAATTTTGAAGCATGAGTTGAGCTAGTTTAGATATTTTGTATAACTCCTCAATGGTTGGAAACCCTAATTGTACTTGGATTCAAATGTTCCCTTTTGATTTGTAAAAATACGAATGTGGTTTATAAAAGCGTGTACTCATGATCATGTGTTATATTTGGTTTGTATATGTCCATTTCAAGGATTATATGAAATTACTTGTATTCGATTGGGTCCCGGTTGGATTGTGACGTGGTAGGCACTATTCACTTTCCATTTCGATTTTCATTTTTCTATTTCGTGATTTTTTCCTTGTTTAAGCGCGCTACTGTATTCCAACACATTTTGAGTTGTGTATAACCGTCTTAGTAGTCCTGGCGAGGGCTGGGCAGGCGGTCCGCCGAACCCTTTGGTTCGCCTTAGGGTGAGGTGGGGCTGTCACAGGTGGTATCAGAGTTGCTTCGCGTGGTCTCTGGGCGGAGTGAGCTTGGGGCCAAGTGGTGTTGTGGTCTCGCTCATGTGAATGAGTGTAAGGAACTAAGTACTCTTTTGAGCAGAAGCTATGACTCACGGTGTATTATAGGTTTTAAAACATTTTTTTGGTACTTTGAGACTATAGATACATATGTCAGGTAGGAATTACAAATGTAGATGATTTACTCTTGGGACTGGCCAGATCGAGTGGTGAATTATCTTATTTTGGATTCTTGTACCCGAATACGAAATGGGATGGAAGCCTAAGTTAGAAATGACTTGGCGAATTAAACATCTGATTCTACGGAACTTTATATGATGCGTGGATGATTAACCCTGCCTAAGAGATAAATTACGATTTCTTTTAGATTACGAATGGAATCCTAAGGGGGGAGCTTTTTGTTAGTTGCTTTCGAACTCCTGGTCTAGTTCGTAGTATGTACTATTGAATGATCCCCTTACTTCCATAGAATTTCCTTTGCTTGTATCTGACTGACTGTTACTGTGTGATTTGTTTGATATAGTCGTGTTATATGTATATTTGTTTTTGTCTAAATTGATTTGGACATATTAGATATATATCTAACTGACTGACCTCGTTAGTTGTATATTGTATTCGCACCACGAGCCTAGATTAGTTAATCCAATGGAAGGAACTCGTATTGGACGAGGCCGGGGCCGTGGACGTAGGCAACCCTTGAGTGAAGAGGGAAATCGGGAACCAATGCCTGAACCCAACCCTGAACCTGGAATGGACCCTAACATTCAGGTAACTGCCGCTATCCAATGTATGACCGACCTTTTGGCTCACGTAGTGGAACAGCAAGGCCAAAATCCTATTACTCAGCCGGAAAATCCTGGTAATCATACCGAGGGTGAGGATAAAGCTCTTGAACGATTTCAAAAGTTCTCGCCACCGAAATTTCTTGGAGGACCCGACCCTGACGTGACCGAGAGGTGGTTAGAGAAGATGATTGATATTTTTGCCGCGCTACACTATACTGAGGAGCGACAGGTGACATTTGCCATCTTCCAACTGGAGGGAGCGGCCCGTTCTTGGTGGAATATCATAAGACTGAAATGGGAAAGAGAACAAACCCCAAGGACGTTGGTGAATTTCATGAGAGAGTTCAACACGAAGTATTTCCCATCTCTGATCTAGGAAAAGAAAGAAGATGAATTCATTAGGTTTCGGCAGGGAACTCAAACTGTCGCCGAATATGAGAGCCAGTTCACCAGGTTGTCTAAGTTCGCTCCTGAACTAATTGTGACCGAACAAAGGAGGATAAGGCGTTTTGTTCAGGGATTAAATGTTGAGATTCAGAAGGACTTAGCAGTAGCCCAACTCAATGCCTTTAGTGATGCGGTAGAGAAAGCTCAACGCGTTGAAAGCGGGAGGTTACAAGTTAGAAACTTCCAAGCTAAGAAAAGAGGATTTTTTGGAAGTAGCTCAAAGCAAGGGGATAAGGGTATGCCTCCTAAGATTGGAAGGGGCAACGGGGGAGTACAACTACCAGGGATATCAAGTGGTGCCTCACAGAGAGGCTCAGCATCCGCTTCCCGTGGTCCCTATGGGAAGCCGAATCACATGGAGGAGGTCTGTTGGAAGAAAGGGAGAAAATGTCTGCGTTGTGGGATCGCAGATCATCAAATCGCAAACTGCCCAGGCCGATCTCGAGAAGGGAGTAGGAACCAACAACCAACCACGACCAACCCTGACCAGTCGAAGGGGGAGAAGAATGGACCAAAGATGTCGGCTCGGGCATATGCCCTAGAGCAACATCAAGCCCCTGACTCGTTTGCAGACGTGGAAGGTAAGATTTTGGTATTCCACCGTTTGACCACTAGAATGGTGTATAAGAATTTCACTTTGAGAAGGAAGAAGAAACAATACGAAAAAATTCAATGAGCTTGGCTAGTGAAGGGATACTGATTGCTTGGCTAGATACGATGCTCAATTTGAGCGTGAGAAGGAAGTAATAAAATTTTTGTATCCCGGAGAAGGTGATGATAGGAAATTTCGAGAATGAAATTCTTTTAAGGGGGAAAGAGTGTGAGAACCCGAAAATTTTCTTAATTTCTAGGCCTTATTTTCTTTCTTTGCACACATTTTCTATATTTTCATTATTATATTAATTTTAGTGATATTTTTAGAAGTAAATATAGTTTTTAAACCATTTTCCTAGTATAAGTTAGTTCATGCGATATTTGAAGTGTATATTGGACGTGGGACTCGCTAGTGCGTTAAGTGCGATTAATTCGGCCAATTAGGTTAAGTTTTGCATAAAGGGATTAATTTACTAGGTGCTAGGAGATAATTGGAAGTTAGCTAGATTAATTTGTATGGAGAGACAAAAGGATAAGATTTAGCATAGGAAATGACAACTGTCATGAAACCATTGGAGAGTGGGTTTGACTTACTATTCATCACCTTTACTAAATACCAAAAATTGACCACAAATCATCTTCAATTTCTTGTGTCTTGGCCGAACCTTGGACGGAAGAAATAAGAGAAAAAAAAACTTCATCTTGTACCCTCCTTTCTTGCTTCAATCTTGGATTCCAACCATAAATCTTGCAAACCTTTCCACATAAGTTGCTTTTGGGGTAAGATTAAAGATTGTGGTGGAGTGGTTTTAGAAGTGGAGGTGCTAAGTTGCCATCTTTCTTGAGTTGTAAAGGTAAGTTGCTAAGAAATCTCCTTTTTGTTCTTAATAAGGAAAGATTAGTGGTTTCTAGTGGCTTAACATGTTAAATTGTGGAAGACTTCATGGGTTGAACTAGTGTTTGTTAAATTTCTGATTTAATGGAGATTTTTCTGATTTTATGGGATGATTATGGTTTAATCACGGTATGATAGCTTGTTATGGTGTAAAATGGAGCTTGTATATGTTAGTTACGATTGTTTGCAGAAAATTTCAGTTTTGTGCTGAAATTTCAGCTTTAGGGTTCCAATTTTCCCTATTCTGTACGGCTTTATTTGAGCATGTTAGAGGCCGAATCAGGCTTAGGTTAAAACATGAAAGTTGTAGAAAATGATGTTAACTACCTGCCTGCAAAAGTTCAACTCAATCGGAGAAGGGTATCTTGTAAAATGAAAAAATTACACATGCTGCCCTGTTTCTGTCAAAAATGATAATAAGCCTCTGTAAGTGGTTAGTTTGACCAGGAATATTACCGAATTGGTTGTCAATGTATTTTTAAGAATTATAGCCTTGTATCTTAGCTTTCAAATGGCTTTGGATGTACCTGAATCGGAGTTATGTGTGCTGAGATATGATTGAATGAATCAGAACTGCTAGTTGAATTTCACAGTGAGTTTCGAACTGGAAAATCTGGGGTTGTTTTGGTAAATTTGACCTAGTTAGGGTGAGAATTGGACTAAGTAGTCTTCATCAAAGTTATAGCCCTCTGTCTTAGCTTCGAAAGGGTATAACTTGTACTTCAATCCAATAAGCGTAGTTTCGGTTATGTCCGATACGCTAAGTAGCGGTGAATCTGCCCTTTTCGTTTCTTAGCTTAGAGCTCATTTCCGGTCATTTTCCTAGCTAAATCTTGTATTTGAATGATTTTGTGCCTATTGAACGGCTGTTGTGATGAATTTATATTGTGTATGACTTTGGGATTGATTGAGGAAAATAATGAAGCCATAAGTGGTTGGAAAATAGGTAAATACAAAGAGCGTGCTGCCCAAATTTACACTCGAGGATTAAGTAACGATTTGAGACCGAATACCATATGAACCATCTAGAATATTTGTGTCTTCTTTTATTGAGGTATATAAGTTCGAATCTGGCTGAAACTTGTACACTTGGAAAAATGAAATTTACGACTAAGAGAAATGCGTTTCCTTCATTTCTTCGACTCAAATGGATATTTCAAAGTTTTACGAGCGAGCATAAGTTTTCCAAATATTTTACTCATGTCCTTTACTTTAAATGTACTCTTTTCACTTCCAAAATCATATTTATACTTTGTACTAGTAGTATTTGAATTGTCTTCGATTCACCGAACTTTTGCTGGAGGAACTGTAATATTTTCTCTTGATTAACCTTAGGGTTCATCGGTGATTGAGAGTGTTACCCGGAAAGATATTTTGAACGTTATTTCGCCTTAATAGGTGAGTGTACCACTCCCCTGAATTGTTGTTTAATTGGTTCATCTGTACTTGAAATGTGTGACATGGATAACTATGAACTCTGTTATTCTGAATAAGACGAGGGTGTACTTTATCACACTCGTTCCCTTGCTTGTACTGAATGAACTGGAATCTATTACTTGTACTTGTTATGTAATTGAACTTGTTACTAGCGCTTGTTATGAGATCGTTTGGAAGTGTGTCCAACGATCTTCCTGTTAACTTGAGCTCAACCTCATGGGAAGTTAATTAAGTCGAGCCAACAAGGGCTTGGTCGAAGTAATTGACAATCCTTGGGTGCTTGTTCCTGGGGAATCTTTAGGTATTGAGACTCTTGATTCCGATATACTCGAGTATTACCATTCTTGTTCCTGTTCGGCGTTCGGGCCCGGTAAGGGGTATGTTTGGTGAACGAGATTTTGGCGTAAGAGGGGTCTACGGATGTGAGTGTGTTATTAAACGTTGATGGAGAGTCAACGAGGCTGGATCAAGTATTGCAGCGGGGATTTGGCTCCTGAGGGCCACCTGTATCCTTTAAATTGTGGTGTTCGTTTATTTCTCTTACTTGATGTGTATATGTGCCCTAAAAGTGTTTTCTCATGATTTCCACTGTTATACTTTTGGTACCTCCTTGAGTTTCTAGCTCACCCCGTTCCGTTATCCTTGTTTTCCTTACAGGGAACCACTTTTGGAACTGTAATTTTGAAGCATGAGTTGAGCTAGTTTAGATATTTTGTATAGCTCCTCAATGGTTGGAAACTCTAATTGTACTTGGATTCAAATGTTCCGTTTTGATTTGTAAAAATACGAATGTGGTTTATAAAAGTGTGTACTCATGATCATGTGTTATATTTGGTTTGTATATGTCCATTTCAAGGATTATATGAAATTACTTGTATTTGATTGGGTCCTGGTTGGATTGTGACGTGGCAGGCACTATTCGCTTTCCATTTCGATTTTCATTTTTCTGGTTCGTGATTTTTTCTTTGTTTAAGCGCGCTACTGTATTCCAGCACGTTTTGAGTTGTGTATAACCATCTTAGTAGTCCTAGCGAGAGCTGGGCAGGCGGTCCGCCGAACCCTTTGGTTCGCCTTAGGGTGAGGTGGGGCTGTCACAGAGAGCCCGGGGTATTATGCTAGACTGTGAGGTTCTCTTGGATATGGCTGCAGAGGCGCCACCTAGGGCTGGCGGAAATAAACATGTAAACCAGGATAGAGACTTTGAGTTAAGAATTACACGGTTGGTTCTTGGATTGGAATACATAGAGGGACAAACTTTTGAGGTGAATTTTATTGTCAATGATGAACTCGTTAGTGAGGTATTTGAGTATTCCAACCCTTAGTTTGTGAAAAGATTAAGAAGATTTGGCTTATAGGTTGCAATTTTGAGGACGAAATTCTTTTAAGGAGGGGAGATTGTGATACCCTGATTTTAGGAGAATGTTTAGTTTAGTCTCAAATAGGATATTACGGTTTCTTTATTTTATTTTTATTTTACGACATTGTTTTGTTTTAAAGACTAGAAACTCTACTTGTACTCTAAATCCTAGTTTTACTTGTGACAAACAAGTTTTCTTAAATCTCTCATATTTTAATCGAAACCCTAATTTTAATCGATGGAGTTGTAAAATCCCCTATATTTTTCTTAAAATCCCCTTTTATTTGAACTTTATTACTTTAGACTAGCTTACTACTCATTTACCCCACAAAAAGTGCAAATAAACATAGAATTAAGGGTTTTTTCTTTCATTTTCAAGTTATCGTGTGACGGCCCTACTTCACCCTAAGGCGAACCAAAGGGTTCAGCAGACCGCCTGCCCAACTTTCGCCGAGACTCACTCACTTACTCCAATCCTCAATTCAAATACAATATACATCTCAAATATACATCAAATGTTCCTCAAATTAACATATCATAAGCGAAGCGAAAACTAATTTTAAGCGTGGAACGTACACATACATCCACTTTTGGGTCCAAACAGTCACACTAGCCCAACTATTACACAAATGAGTCCAAATCTAACCTATACAAGATATATGTCATCCAGTCACACGAATAACGTGATACAAGCGCTTCCCTTGCCTCGAGCCCTGTGGAGGGGACATAAAATTTTTTTGGGGTGAGCTAGAAGCTCGGCGAGTAACCAGTAAAATCAGTAATCAAATAAGTTTCACAATAGTTCATTTCAATGATGTCATGAATCAGTAATCAAATATACGTTTATTGCTCTTGTGAGCCAATGAAATCATTGTACCTAAACATCCAACGCTCAAATTGATCCAGTAACAGTCAAACAGTGATAGGGAGCCATTTGCTCCAAGTAAACAGTGATGGAGACGTTGGTGTTCAGCACAAGACTTCCCAAGAACTCATTGAAGCCAAATCATGTCATGAACTCACATGCAAGCACACATGATATGCAATCGAGTAAATAATGCAAGAAACAATTCATAAGTAGCTTTGGAAATAGTTTGGGGTCACTCACCAACCACGGCTCTTAATCCTCATCCATCATAGATAGTTTTCCTCGATCAAGTCCAAGCTCTTCATTCTACCGAGAATTAACCCAAACTCACAACGATTAAACGTTCTCAAAGATTGGACAACACTTCCCCTTAAATTCCTTATTTTCCATCCTACAAGACATTACAAATCACATCTCAACTCAATCACAATAAAGCCCCAAAGTTATACACAAAATCATCTCATTTCAATAGCCGTTCAATAGGCCCAAAGTCATACAAGTACGAAATCAAACTAGAAAAATGTCCGGAAATGAAGTTTAAGTTATAAACTAAAAGACAGATTTGCCGTCGCTTAGCGTAACGGGCACAACCAAAGCTACACTTATCAGATTGGGGTGAAATAGAAACTGTTTCGAAGCTAAGACAAAGGCCTACAACTTTGATGAAGACAACTCAGTCCAGTTTGTAGTGTATCTAAGTCAAAAGTCCGGATTACAGAACCAAAATCTCACATTCGGGCTAGTTAACTGTATTATGCGTAAACGACAATAACTCAAGCTACCAAAGTCCGATTAAGGCGCTTTTAGGGCCGTTGGAAAGTTAAGACATAGCACTACAACTTTCATGTTTTGGCTAAATGCTAGTTCAATATGTATCATGGTGGAAAAGACACGACCAGATTAGTGAAATATTCAAACCTGATCACTGGATTCACCTAGGGCAGTCAGGATATTTTGGTCTTTTCATAGGCTACGTTGCTCCGATTGAGCTGAAATTTTTCAGGCAACTATAAAACATCATTCTATACAACTTTCATGTTTTATGCTAAGCCTAATTCGGCCTCTAACATAATGAACTAGAACCAGGCAGAACTGAAGCTGCAATTTCCAGAAATCTGGAATTTTCTCAAACCACCATAAAAATCACCAAATCCTCCACACAAACCCACAAAAGTGATATATAAACCATCATTAACCCTGATTAGCATCTTACAACATCAAAATCAACATTTCTATTGAATTGCTATAAGCTTTCACAAGAGTTCAAGGCTGCTTTACCTTCCAAAGATGGGTTCACAAGGTTGCACTTCAAGAACCAAATTCCTTAGCTTTATTTTGCTCTAACTCCCAAGCTTGTTGGATGGGTTGCACAAAACCAAAATTTTTTCTCTTGTTTTTCCTCTTGTTTCTCTCGATTTTTCCTTTCTTCTTTTCTCCCAAGAGTTGGCCGAAACTTACCTTGTTTCTTTGGCTTTGGTCTTGCTAAGAAGATTAATACTAAGTCCCTTGGTCAAAGTCCACTACCTTTTTGATTAGCCAATCAAAATTAAGCTTAGGAATATCATGGAACCTTTAGGAAGTCTAGCAACTTGTAATTAATCAAAAGTCACACTATGGCCCAATTAAATTCACAATCCTACCAATTTACTCCACAATTTACATACTTGATATATTCCAAAAACTTAATTACACCTCAATTACTCCACTAATCACCCAATCACTATAATTACCTATAATAACATATGTATTGTCATACATAAACTCAATTACATAATAACCTTTTAGTCACAAGTAAAACTAGGGTTTTGATTTAAATTTAAAGTATCCAATTAAAAAAATAATGTGTTAAAACAAGACAAAAGAAAGAAATCAAAATTTTAAAAGAACGAGGGAAAAACATTGTCCTAAAATTCGGGACATCACATATCGCAAATTAGGATTTTTACGCCTTTTTGTAGTGTGACTATTCGGTATGGAGTGTGAATTAAATTTAGTGATTAAGAGTGAGTTTTAGATGATATTAAGTGTGTGATGAGAAGTGATAATAATAAGTTAGTGAATTATAAGTTAAAACCCGAGTATACGCGATTTAAGAAAAATCGGCTTGGGCCGACGGGTATCGTTCACTATCAATTGAACACACCACTTGGCCACCACTTTCCTACCATAAAACATCATTGATATTAGTGCAAAATATCAGCCCCTTACTCAGCTCTTGATGGCCGAAATTATTGACTAGAAAAACAAGGGAAAAAGAAAAAATTTGAAAGTTCATCTCATGGCGACAGGTGGCGATCATCCTAAGGTTGTTGACCAACTAATTTCTTCCATATCTATCACCAAAAATCACTTAAATTGCTCTTCATTTCAACGATTCCAGCCGTGAGCTTTGAGGGAGAAAACAAGAGAAATAAAACTCCATTTCCATCTTGAGCTTAGCTTGTTTGAGTGAGAAATCAAGAAATCTAAACCGATTAACTTCTAAATTGGGGCTTAGGAAGCTTGGGGAGCTAAAATTTTTCAAGGAAAGGTGAAGGATATCTCTTGCAAGCATTTTATTGAGGTAGTATGGCTGCTCATCCTATTTCTTTCCCTTAATCTTGCCTAAGTTATGTAGCAACTTGTATTCTTGGCTTGTGATACCTACTTAAGTGATTTTGATGATTGTGGTTGTGGATTTGTGAGTTAGGGTTTTGAATTGTTCACTTATATTTCTTGTTATTTAGATGGTATATGGTGTATATAATCTTGAGTAGGAAGTTGTAGTATTGGTTCAAGCTAGAAATGTGAAGTTTACACTTTGAATTCACTAAATTCCAGGTTTGAGTTTTTAGATTGCCTTGTTCTGACCGGTTATATTAGGCCATGATGGAGGCTGAATTAGGCTTATCTCAAAACATGAAAGTTGTAGGAAATATGTTATGTAGTTTCTTGTAAAATTTTAGCTCAATTGGAGCACTGTAGCATGTGAAATGACCAAAATACCCTTGACTGCCAAATGTACAGTTTTGCGGGCAGTTTCTGTTTTCCTCTGAGATGTCACATTTTGATATTGAAAATGCATGAACTGGTCATTGATGTCTTCATGCAACTTGTAGTTCTATGTCTTAGCTTCGAAACAGTATAAAGTGTACACCAATCCGATAAACGTAGCTTCCGTTGTGATCGAAACACCAAGAGACATCAAATCTGCCATTTAGCTATTTGCCTTTAAACTTGATTTCCGGTTGCCTTATTAAGACTTGTGTTGTAATTGGATTATTTTGAGCCTAGTTGAAGGGCTATTGTGGTAACATTGCCTATGTGTGACATTGAGGCTAATTTGAGGAAAATAATGAAGCCATAAATGGCTGAAAAATAGGTAAACACAAGGGGGCATGCCGCCCAAATTTTCACTAGAGGTATAAACCAGCCTTTGGAGTTTTGGTTTTGTAATCTGACCTAGATCCACTAAAAACTAGGTTGAGTTATCTTCATGAACATTGTAACCCTTTGTCTTAGCTTCGAGACGCTACCAGTACACCTTGATCCGATAACCACAACTCTAGTTATGGTCAAAACCGTGTAACCCGTTTTTATACCATTTTCATTTCCGCACACACGCGCATTCACTTCTTTGCCGTTTTCGCCGCTTTGATTGTTTTAGTCCTTATTTCCATTTGTGATGGTCGATTAACTGATAGTTGAGTATAATCTTTTGTCACAGGTAGTGACGAACCAGACGAAGTCGGTGGACCAGTATAAAGTGTCTTGATTTGCGTGCTAACTATTTTGAGTGAGTAATTGGGTTGGTTTATATGATATATTGTCAAAGTACCTTGTATATGTTAAATGGGTACCTAGACGAAGGTGTAATTTATCTCACTCGACCTAAGCCCATCCTTTGTTCTTAATTTAATATGTGAGAATACATGCCTTGTGTTGAGTATCACCCTTCTGCTATGTGTTGTTGGGGTGATTACATGATTTAAGTTGAACCCCTTGTGCTGTGTGCTGTGTGCTGTTGGAGTGAGTACTTTGTTATGTGCTTTGTTGAGAGATATCATCTATTGAGAGATTGGATATCTCAGGGCTTGGTTCCAGCCTGATTCCAAGGATAGACGGACTGTTCGAACCAGCCAGGATTTGGTCGAAGTTAGTTCCATGCTAACCTTGGAATTTCGTTCTTTGTTAAAGATTTGATTAAAGCTAAGTGATTTTGTTTCGCTCGAGCTGCTGTGTGATGTTGACTGGCCAGCGGGGGTTGATAAGGTGAACGGAAAAAATAAGTGGAGTCTACGGACCATGAGTATTTTGGTTGACGGAGTGTCAACAGGCATTCAAACTCGGAGAAATGAACTGACTTTGAAGCCACTCGTATCCTACCATTGTGATATTACATTTCTGTCTATTGATGTGCAATATCTTGGTTTACATGTTTATTTGGATCTGATTTTATATTTTACCCCTGATTATTCACTAAGCATATAGCTTACCCCTATTCCATTTGTTTTTCTTAGCTTGGGAAGGTGCATAGACTTTTGGTTTACAGAAATTGATTTTGCCTTAGTACTTGTTATAAGTTGACTAGTAAGATGTATATATTTGTTGTGGTGGTTATAGTTAGTAACTTTTCTAGAATTTACTTTCTAGTACCAGTGGTATGTATGGCTTGATGTAATAGTTTATATAACTTTTGAAAGATGTAATACTGTATATAGAACTTTCTTTTAGGGTGAAATTTATTTTATCATTTTTGGAATCGAGTCCTGGCGCGAGCTAGGCAGGCGATCCGCTAAACCCTTTGGTTCGCCTCTGGGTAAGGTGGGGTCGTCACATTCTTTACTTGAAATGTCAATTACTTTAAATTTCTAGTTATTATTTTCTCGATTTTCTTTCATGCTCTTCTACTTGCTCTATTACGTGCTTGCATGTTTTCTTGGCCTCACTAAGCGTTAGCTCATCCCATTCCATTTGTTATTCCTTAACAGGGGAGTGACGTGGATGAAGTGATTGGACGATACTAGTGAAGGCTAGTCTTTTGTATAGTTTGGTATTTGGTAACTGACCTTTGGGGAAAATTGTAAGATTTGGAACTCGATGTAGTTGACTTGAGATTTGTATTCTTGGATGTAATTGTGCAATGAAAAATTATAATCGTGTTATTATTTTGGCACATTTAGATGTAATCATTTGGAATTGGTTTGTTTTTCATTTGAGAATTGTAGTGAGTCCCGACGAGTGTTGGGCAGGCAGTCCGCCGAACCTTTTGGTTTGCCTTAGGGGGAGGTGGGGTCGTCACAGCCACTGGATCTTGTATGAACACATGATTAACCGTCTCCTCCACCTGAGTGCAGCATCTACATTTGGACGCCATCTGAACACTGCACTGCCTTAAAATCATCTCTAACGGAACAAGCTTTCGAATAACTCGCCATACAAAGAAGGAGATTTTAAGAGGAAACATAAATTTTAGGAGCACTTTTCTTTTCTTTTTTTTTTGAATAATTCATGTTTCTTCCAAAAAATTTAACACCTTTACTATTATTGAAAATTCTCAAATTTCCTACCCCAGTATGGAGTGCGATCATAAATGTTTTGAAATGAAGCACCAATTTAAGTTCAAATGGGGATGCAAAGGATAAATAGTGTTTAGATAGTAGAAAAAATTGCCAAAACATCATTCTTGCTTCACATGACAACCAAAGTGAAGAATAGTTCGTTAGGAGAATCCATTCCCTTTGGACATTTGAAAAATTTTCAAATATAGGGTTATGATCATCAAAAAACTTATTTGAAACGAAATTATACCTTTTATGGCTCAAATAAGAAAACAAATGATAAAATCTTTATAAATAGATAGAGAAATGAACGTCTAAAGCATCTTCCCAAATTCTCAAAACAAATAATAGTAATGAATGTTTTTACTTTCAACTAGATGTGGATTGAATCTAGTTAGACACAATAAACCTTCCCAAAGTAAAAATTGCCTCACTTTGAAGTGTGTCAATCAAAGTATCTAATTGTGGAGGTTTGATAAAATTGGGTGAAATATGAATAGCAAAAATGAAAGATAAAAGGCATTGTACTAGGTTTCTTAAGACAAACTAACAGATTTGAATGGTCTTCAAGAATTTGATTTTTACATACTCTCATTGAATTGTCTCAACCACAAATCTAGTGTATGCAAAGATTTAGAAAGCTGAATGCACACTTACAAATTTCATGCAAGAAAAGGTAAAACTGAGAGTTTAAACTTAGACTTGTTTCTTAAGATCCATCATGAAGCTTTCGTATGAGCGAAAAAGGAATGAAATGCACATAAATATATACATGATTGCAAAACAAGGATAGTCCAAATGAAAAACTTTATTATTACAAATGTTTGAAATGAAAATTTTGCTCAACTGGAATTCAAATAAGAAAATAAAAATCTCTAAGGAACTCTCTTTCATACACACACATACTCTCTCTCTGTTCTTTGTTTTAGGACAAAACGCATTATAGACAAAAAAATTTTTATAAACAACTATATTGCAAAATGTGACAGCCCCACCTTCCCCTAAGGCGAACCAAAGAGGTTAGCGGACTGCCTGCCCAGCTCTCGCCAGGACTAACGATGCAGTTAAACATGATTTAAAACGTTCCGAGAGAATAAAAGCGCGCTCAAACAAGTCAAAATCGCAAAATAGCCAAACGAAAATCAAAACCGTCGATGAATAGTGGGTGCCATGTCATACAGCTCGGAAAAACATTTCCAAACCAAATAGGACACATAAACAGGGTTAAACAGTGTTATACACATACGTTTGTAATTTACAAAATAAAAGGGAGATAATTGGATCAAAATACATTTAGGGTTTTTCCAACTATCGAGGAGCTTTACAAAATATATTAAAACTAGCTCAACTCGTGCTTCAAAACATCATAGTCCCCAAAAGTGGTTCCCTGTAAGGAAAACAAAGGCAACAGAAAGGGGTGAGCTTACGCTCAATGAGGTACCAAACATATAGGGGTAAAATCATGGCCTTTCACGTTTAATCAATCAGATACATATACCAGATATAAAGGAAAGCATTTAGACACAGTAATTCAAAGGGAAGGATACAGGTGGCTCTCAGGAGCCAGATTTCCATATACAGTACTTGATCCGAACCCATTGACTCTCCGTCAACGTACATAGAACCAACATATCCGTAGACCCCACTTTACACCAATTTCCGTCCACCAAACATACCCCTACCAGGCCCGAACGCCGAACAGAACAGAAGTGGTAATACTCGAGTATACCGGAATTAAGGGTCTCAATACCCAAAGATTCCTGAAACAGACTACCGTGGTTCGTTATCTAATCGACCAGGCCCTTGCCGGCCCGACTTGAGTAACTAGCCACAGGTGTTGAGCTCAGAGGTCACAGAAAGGTCGTTGGATACCAGTCTCCAAACGACGTCCGAATAGACTCAGATACAGATAACAGATTCAGATACAGATAACAGATTACATATAGTCAAGAGGCATACAGACAGACAAGAGAACGAGTGTGATAAAGTACACCTTCGTCTCAAACAGATTAAACAGATAGTACAATCATTCAGATCACAGATTGCAAGTGCAGAAATCAAGTTAAGCAACAAGTGAGGGGAGTGGTACACTCACCGGTTCAAGTACAGATACTTAAAAAGTTTTCACTTCAGATTGTCTTTAATCACCAACAAACCCTGAAATCATCAAAGTAAACCAATTGAAGGTTTCACATCCAAAATCGAATGCACAAGTGAGGCTCGACTACATGTCGTACGCCTTTCCATGTTAAGTACTAGTACAAGTACTAGTACAAAAGAATAACATATGACTTTTGAGCAAAAAGGATAACAGTTGGTCCTAGGGTTACAAACAACTCCTAAAACCCATCATTTTTTTTCAAAAGGCAACTCAAACCTAAAGAGACTAAACGGCCTAGAAAATTGGACAGCATTTCCCCTAAATTTGCTTACTTTTCCAGCCATCATGGCTTCATTTTTCCTCAAATCAGCCCCAATGTCATACGCAATATAAATTCATCACAACAGCCGTTCAATAGGCTCAAAGTCATTCAAGTACAAAATTTAGCTAGGAAAATGACCGGAAATGAAAGTTAAGCCCTAAAACCCAAAAACAGTTTTGACGTCATTTAGGTTATTGGACACAACTCGCACTACAATTATCGGATGGAGGTACAATATACACCGTTTCGAAGCTAACAGAAAGGGCTACAATGTTGTAGAAGTCCATTCAGTCCAGTTTGTAGTACAACTAAGTCAAAATTGTGATGAACCAAACCAGAACCACATAAACAGGTTAGCAAACCGCATTCTGGTTAAACAACCATAATTCAGGCTACCAAAATCCAATTCAAGTGATTCCAAAGCCATCCAAAAGCTAAGATACCAGGATATATTTCTTAAGAAGACATCAACAACCAAATCAATCGTATTCCCAATCAAATTAACCAAATACCAAAGCTGATTACCAAGTTCGGATAGAAACAGGGCAGCAGGGGTATTTCAGTCTTTTCACAGGTTACGTTGCTCCGATTGGCCTGAAATTTTGAAGGATACTATAAAATATTATTCTCTACAACTTTCATGTTTTAAGCAAAGGCTAATTCGGCCTTTAACTATGAGGAACAGTACCGAGCAGAATGGGTTGGATTGAAACCCTAATTTCCAGAATTTCCTTTCAATGCGGAAATTTTCCGCAATTAGCCACAACTTACACCCTCTAGCTTCATTTAAGATCATTTCCATCCATCATACCAAGCCACACCATAATAATCATATGAAAACAAAAAAATCATGATTAAATAGAAAAATTCAATAATTGCAACCAAAATCATGAAATAGCCCACAATTTCACCTCTCAAACTACCACAAGCCATCAATTAAACATCATTAGGTAGAAAAGAGAGGTTTCTTAGTTACTCACCTTATCAACTCAAGAAAAGAGATCACTTAGCACTTTAGCCTTTCAAACCACTTCACTAATCACCTTACAAGCACTAAACTAAGAGGTTTTATGGAAGAAATTCAAGATTAAACGGTTGAATTGAAAGATTGGGCAAGATTGGAGACTAGAAAATTGAGAGCTTTTCCTTTCTTTTCCCTTGAAGATATTCGGCCATGAAACTTGAAAAATGAAGAGTAATTTTAGTCAATTTTGATTTATTTGGTAAAGTCATGAATAGTGGTCAACAAGTAAGAATTAATCTTCAAGTGACACTTGTCACTTTCATTAAATGCTAAGCTATCCTTTTGTCTCTCCAACTCTCATCCATTTGGTATCCTCTAATTACCTCTTAACACCTATTAAAATAAGCCCAGTATCCAACACTTAACCTAACTGGCCGAATTTTACCGAACTTTCCGCACTAGCGGGTCCCACATCCGATATACGCTCTTAATTTCTCAAAAACTAACCGATACTAGAAAAATCATTTTAAAACTATATTTACTCATAAAATTTATTTTTAAAAAATTTTGAATAAAGAAAATGTGGAAAAACATGCAATTAAAAGAAAATAAAACCTAAAAATTAAGAAAATTACGGGTCCTCACACAAAATCTCTTAGATACTATAAAATGGCGCTTCCAGATGAATTCTCCATGTTTCACATTGCAAGATCTACCCAAGGATCAAATAATATTTCAATATTTTTAAAAATTTTATTAGACCAAAATTGTTGTCAAATATGAAAAAATCATTTCTATCTTATTGAAATATCTTTATGATTGCGGGAAGGTAAAAAGAGAAAAAGAAAAATACCCAGAATTAGTAAGCAAAACTATAAATCCGATATGCATGTCCTATGGAGGAGCCCTTTTATGCTAGGATTTGGTTTAGTATGAAAAATGTAATCTTCTAAGGTATGCATTATGCAATACCTAATGGATCCGATCAATTTTCTAATATTCGACTGAAAAATAATTTGAAGATTTGGCTAATTAGAATGGCAAAAGACATTTGATCTAACAGGATAAGGACAAAGTCTAAATTGATTGATTGCTTTGGTTGGCACATGAAGAATTGTCAAAAATCAATTTAGCAAGAAAGAACCTACTCTTGAAAGGATTGCAATATCTCGACTAGTTTCTTCAGTGAAGCATGGATCAAAACCCTAAAAGAGAATAAATTGGTCAAATGGATTGAATGGAATTAATAGTTTACTCAAAAATCAACTGGATTGTCCGCCCATTTGTAGTTTCAAATTTCACAATTTTCGTTACAATGCATTAGTCTATGTGCCTTCTAAAATCAATATTTGACCTCAATATATTTATTATCCCAACAACAAAGAATCATTTGTGAATTTTTTTAATTAAGTGTCCTTAAGTAAGGGATTTTACCAACTTTGACAAAATGACCAAAAAGAGAATATTATAGCCTCATATTCTAATGTGTAAAAACTACTCTATAATCTTCAATGCTATCATCATGGAAGGAATCAGATCCTCCCTTATCTTGTGCACTATCCTTTGCATGGTACAAAAAATATAAACTTGCAAGTTTCATTAGATTATATATTCGAGACAAAGGATTGTTCATTCTTAACGCAGGATTTCCTAAGTGACATTCCCTCTATCATTAATGTATGATGAAAATTTATTAAAGCAAATAAATATGCAACATAACACTCAAAACATGACCTAAAGATGCTCCATTTGGACGCCGGGGTAAACCTAAAAATGATATGCAATAAATGTATAGTTTTAATGCAATAAACTGAAATTTAAATATGTAATAATCTATCTAAAAAGGTGGTATGCTCTAAATGAGTACCATACAGGGACTCTTATTTTTAAGGTTTATGAATGTGAGAAAAAAGAAAAAATAGAGTTAGTTCAGTTGTAGATGACGCATAACATATTGGAATAACAAAATGGTACAGAAATAGAAGGCAAAAAGGGTAAAATCCCTTTTCTTATGTCTAGTGTTCCTAATAGGGTAAAGTAAACTCTATATTAAGTGATTTTTAAATGGATGCTTGAGGTTGGAGTTCACTAATGCATCTAAACTCGATAAGGTTTCAGGTCCCCAAACCTTCAGACCAAAAAGCAAAAAGTCATTAATTGCAAGACCTCCGGTCAGTGGTTCGAACAATCCCCTAAGTACCACTATGGATGTAAGGCACACCATTTGCATACTCAAGAAAATCAATTCTAATCCTATAACGAAATGTGGGATGGTGCCCACGAAAATAAAAGTAGGATAAAAGTAATGTATGCACGTATGAAGTGCTTCCTTTGAGCGAAAGGATTAAATACCATTAAATATGAATGAAAATCCTAAGATAATTATTCCCTCATCCAAGATGCAAGTGTGATATAAGTAAATAAAGAAGCCATTTATCATATACATGAAGGATGGGGAACGAATATGAGTGTGAAATACAAAAAGATTCTAAAAAGGAAAATACAACCTAAGACATACAAATATAATATGCGAGAGGCTTAGAAAAGGAAAATATGACTAAATCAAGTATTCGAACTCACTAAACTGACTAGTAAATCTCTATTGGAGTCGCCAAATTATCGCGCCCCATTTTTTGCAATAAAATTTTTTACAAAAAGTGTTTTTTTATTAAAAAAAAGTGAAAAAGGCCTAAAATGAAACTTTAAAGAATGCAACAGTTTGAGCCCAAACTTGAGTCTAAAAAAGATTTTTAAAAAAATAGGAGTCACCACTTGGTATTGAATTTAAGTGTACCAAATCATACAAAAATGTTTTTGATGAAAGATAAAATGAAATAAAACCCTTTTTGACAACTCCAGATCTTTGAAAATAAAAGAAGATGAGTTTAGGAGTCACGGTTAAAAAAAGTGAAGGCAAATGTTCGATCAGATCAAACTTAAGGTACTCTTTCAACCTAGTTTAAACTAGTTGCGAGATTTAGTAAAATATTTTCCTAATCTATCTCTTAAACTTATCATACTTGGATGTTTCCTATATGGAAGCAAAACTAAATTTAAATAAAATATAGAAAAAAAGGCAAAATGTCCATTCAAGACCTAATGGGTACCAATCACATTAATTGGGAAACTCCAAAATAATTCCTTGAAAGGGTCACGAATATGCACAAATGAGATTCAAAGAAAAGAAAATTAAGCTTTATATATAGGTAGAAATGGCTAAAGAAAAAGAAATGTAACATACTAGGTACGAGAGACAAAAGCTCGTGACACAATTTTCTTTCTTATAAAGGAGTTAATGGAATATTTAAATTAAAGGACTATAATCACCCATTTTGATATTTGAAAAGTGACTCTTCTGATATAAATAGGCAAATGAACTAACTTATTTTTTTAATTTTCTAAATGAAATGCAAATTTAAATGATATAGCTCATGCATATAGGAATAAAGGGATAATATGAGAAATATCACGTAAATAAGAAAAGTTGCCTAAAATAGAAAAAATGCATGAAAATGCACTGAATAATATACAAAAGATGAATCTAATGTGTTGAACACCTAAGAGTCTAGCGTTGAACTAACCCATTTTTAGAAATTCTCACTAGCGTTGGACTAACAAGGAGGTGAGTAAGAGTCACAACTAGTGTTGGACTAGTATGGTGACGTTATGCATCTATAATACATAATAAAATAGATAAAGTATGAATTAAAACAAATAAACATATAAGAATACATAGAACACATAACATATAAGCATAATATTTACATGCAAAATTTAAAAAAAAAAAAGTGGGTAAAACACATAAACACGTAAGATACATAAATACACAAAACTTATTTATTACATTGAGAGACCTAACTACAATCTAAAATGAAAAATATAATAAAATAAATCTATCTGTCCCATCTATTACATTTAAGGACCTAATTGTAAGGATCGAAGACAACCTAAGAGGGGTATGAATTAGGTTATTTAAAAACTAATCAAGTTATTAGACACTTGTTTGCTTAATATGAAATTTATCCTCTTTTCTAGGCTATCACTCAATGAATCAATTAGAGAGAAAGCAAGAAAGCTTGAGAGTAGAAGAGATAAGTAATTAAGATGCACACGATAGTAAATAATAAGAAGAGAATAGCAAAACAATTTCACTTGCAAGCTCCATTTGAGCTTGAATATCACTTTATAGAACAAGTACTTTCTTCAAGTTGATCAAATACAACCAATCTTTGTGTACGAAGGAAGGATCACTTCCTCCTTACCCCAAACTACACTTGGTCAAGTTAGAAAGTTTTACTATCACTCTGGATAACTCTCACAAAACTACACTATTAAAGTATTTTTCTCACACAAGAAAAGCTTACACGAAATTCACACAACTAAGAGTACAAGTCTTCCTTGTAGAGTATTTTACACCAAAATCACTCTTGATCTTTTGTAGTTTCAATGTGCAAAAGTACTATGAAAGTAGCTGACCATGCTCTATTTATATGAAACCAAAAAATTCCTCTATTAATGCTTCCAACGAATAGAAGGCAGTTGAAGAGTCAACTAGCCGTTAGGAGTGTCCGACGTCCGGTACTCCTGTTTCTTACGTCCGACAGCAGGCAGTGAGCTTGAGAGATTTTCTTCAATTCTTTCGGACATCCGGTACCTTTAATGCTTGTGTCTGAAAGCAGATAGTGAAATTCAGAAATTTTCTTCAATTCTTTCGGACGTCCGGCACCTCCAATGCTTTGCGTCCGAAGTGCCACATTGTTTATCGGACGTCTGGTGCTCTAATGTTTTGCGTCTGATCGAAGTCAGTGAGTTAGAAGAAATGTTTTAATTCCTTCGAACGTCTGGTGGTGGAGTTCATCATGCGTCCGAAGTTGCGCAATGATTATCGGACATCGGATCCTGTCTACACAAGCGTCCGACAGCTTTAACAACTTTTGTTTCTTTCAATTGTACTTGATCTTTGAATCTGATTTGCTTCATAGTTGAAAGTATTTCTTGAAGAGATATTAGTATCATCCATTTGTTTTGTAAACATCAAAAGTTAGGGACTAAGATTAACAATCTCCCCCTTTTTGATGATGACAAAACAATGAATGGGGGAAAAAATAATTGAGACAAAACTCCCCCTCACTCAATGCATCAAAAAGTTTTTAAGTGCTAAGATTTTTAAGGTCAGAATAACTCCCCCTCAGGATAACTCCCCCTTACACATTAACCAATTTACCCCTTACATCTCCCAACATCCATTTCTCTCCCTTTTTGTCATCATAAGATGATTTTAACAACCAATATCAGCAATCCAATATCAATAATGCAATCATACAATCAACATCAGAAATGAAATCCAATTTCCAATCCAATCCAATATACCAAAGCATACCAGAAATGCAATTCAAACACAAACACAGAAAATTAATACCAGAAATCAAAAGAAGTACCAAACAGAGAAATACTATCAAAAATACATTAAAAATTAACTAGAAATGATTAAAACTAACCAATATCCATTAGTACAGAGTACTTGAACCATCAAAAGAGAGAATTACAAAAGATGCAAATGCCTAATATGAAATGCCATCCTGAAATGAAATGCAAGTGCCTAAGAGTGCCTAAATGGTGATCTTGGACGATCCAGGCTTTCTTCTTACAAGGCAAAACTGAGCAGGATCCACTTCCTCTTCAGTTTCCTCATCATCATCATCACTAGTTTCAGTTGCTGGAGCCTTCCCTTTATCTTGTGGCTGAGAACTTGAGGCATGGACTTCAGGAGTGGATTTAGTTTGTGGCCCTTTATCCCGTGGAACAGGAGTTGACTCAGTTTGAAACTCTTTTTGGTGCACATTTTCATCTTCTTGTGGGACAGGAGGCACAAACAGGTTTCTTTTGTCTATAAAGGTCGTTTGTTGCTCAGATGACATAGTCATCATCAGACCATCTTCAAAAAGGAGAATGTGTTGTTTGAACTCCTCAAGTAAGGAGATGACTTCATGGTTGGATGAGGAAGGCTGAGTGGATGATTTTCTAGGATGGATGGTGAAGGGTAAAACATACTGAGACTGGTCTCTGGGAGGTCTGGGGGTGACAGGAGTTTCATGATCACTCTTTGTCCTAGACTCCAAAACAGACTCCTTGTAGCACCAATGACCATCAAAGAATCTCAGATTTTTCCTTTCAAAATAAGCTTTTGAAAAGATGGTGGATGTACTTTCTTTTGAGATACTCCAGTGAAGGGTATTTTGAAGTGAGCAAAAATTGGAGTTAAAAACTTTCCATAGTAGAGTTTCCTACGGCTATCTGTGCTGATTTTGAGCAAAAATTTGCACATTACAAAGCCAAAATCAATTCAGATTTTTTCAAGAAAGCAGTAAAACAAGTAAAGCTCCATTTTGTTGGCATCAGTCTTATGACCATCAGTAGGAACTAACAAGTTTGAAATTATTGCAAAGATGATCAAATTTTGGGATTGAGATCCTCCAATTTTACTTCAGCAGGTGTGTTAAAGTGTTGTCGAAAGTAAGTCATCAGTTTTTCAACATGAAAATGATGATAGGCAGAAGGAAACTCTTCATAAGAGAAAAAGTTTACAATTTTTTCTTTAAAATCATCTTCAATTTTGGTCTGTAACACCGCATTAACAATGTCAAGATTGAATACAGTATCAACTGAATTGATACGAGAAACAAGATCAGTGTGTGAACTACCCTTCCTAAGGTTAGCAAAGAACTGATGAAGCATATCGGGATAATAAGAGTTGGGTAAGGTCAGAATGTGAGACCATTTTTGGAATTCAAAGAGCTTAAGAACTGGTTCAAGGTCAAGCTTACGGAATTCAGAGCGGAGAATGGTTCTTTGAGTGATGAAGCCCTTCTGTGAAATCCATTCAAACCTTTCTCTGGCATCATCATCAATAAACTTGGACAATGGAATGGGCTCTTCCTCAGTTTGAGCAACACGTTTCTCTTTGGCAGGTCGTTTCCATTTTCCACCGCATGTCATAGTTCCTCTAGGAGATTTCCTGGTGGAAGGCTCAACAATATCTTCATCTCTAAGCCTGGTGGTGCGTCTGATACAAGCAGGGTCTCCTCTCAATCGAACCATGATGATATGCAAGATGATTTTGTTGCAGACATCGATAAAGATGTGTATGAAATGGACTAAGATTACAATTTAGACTACAATGTATGCGTGAATCTTCCTAAATGAGTGAATTTTGAGTGACTAGGATTTTTGTTGAAAGTTGGGATTGGTGGAGTGGTTGGTAGTTAGAAGGAGTTATGAACGCCAATAAATGCGCAAAAGGGGTGTGATTGTATTGGAGAAGTCAATTTCTTGGAACTCGTTCTGAGGAGAGATGAATTTGAAATTTGAAAGTGAGAGAAGAGGAAATGGTGCGTCCGAAACAACGGTTAAAATTGAACTAAATGAAGGAGAGGACTTCTTTATAACAAGCATCTTTTGAGTGTCGGACGGCTGAACGAAGAGAAGCGTCCGACACTACCGTTCGATCCAAAATTTTTCTAGAAAATGGCTTAGAACACTGTCGGACATCCGTTCACATGTATCGGACATTTGATAAAGTGTGACCAGAGAATTTTTAGAAAATCTTTTCTAAAACGCCCAATTTTGTTCTTAAAAACACAAACTGATCAAGTGGTAAGGCTTTTGTAAGAATATCAGTAATTTGATCTTTTGAGCAAATATATTGTACATAAATTTTACCTTTTTGGACAAGATCATGAATGAAATGATGCTTTATGTCTATATATTTTGTCCTAGAATGTTGAATGGGAGTTTTTGTCAAATTTATGACTGTGAGAACTCAAAAATTTATGTGTACACTTCAAATTTATTTTATTACATTTAATCTATTATTAGAAACATTATATGTAACAAATGAATGGTTAAATTAAATGCATAATTGAATTCCTTTAAAATTAAAAATTTAGGAAAAAATAATATAATAAATAAATAAAACAATAACCAAAATATTAGAATGGTGTAGAAAATTTTGAGAACCAAACAAATATATGATAGATCTATTGCCAATTTGTGTCATTAGAATTTATTATATAGTTCGAGACCAAATCTTTATATAATAAATTCTAAACGGCTGAGGGGCCGCTGTTAGCCCCCATGGCTGGCGTTAGGAAGTAAGAGAGATTTTCGCAACTTGCGTTAGGGATGCCGCTGTTAGCCCCCCATGGCTGCCCTTCGGCCAACGGCTGAGGGGCATGGAGGATCGCCATCCGCACGAAAGTCTTTCTTGCAGCTTTTTACTCAACCAGATGATTCGCCTATACAACTCCGCTCAGCGATGACCTACAAAGGTGAGGCAGCAGTAATATTCTCCAAGACAGATGTGGAGAAATTTGATGCTCCTTATCGGTGGACACTGGTGGGAAAATTCTCCCACGGTCGGCCAGTTCTGGAGGAGATAAGGAGGTTCTTCACAACGCTAAACCTGAAGGACCATGTTGCTGTTGGGCTCTTGGATTACCGTCACGTGCTGCTGCAGTGTTCGGCCGAACCAGACTTCACCAGAATCTGGACGAGAGGGATTTGGCAGATGGGTAAATATCCAATGCGTGTATTTTGTTGGACAACGGATTTCCACGTCCACAAGGAGTCCTCATTAGCTCCAGTATGATTTTTGCTTCCGTCTCTACCAGTTCACTTCTTCGACAAACACTCGCTGTTCTCCATCGTTAGTCCAGTAGGGAAGCCATTATTCTTGGATGCAGCGATGGTTGCTGGTACGCAGCCGAGTGTAGCGCGGGTGTGCGTGGAATTGGATTTGCTGAAACCGCTATGTCTGAGGGTTTGGGTGGCGGTGGAAGGTGCAACTGGTTTTTGGCAAAACATTGTCCCTAATGCTTTGCCAGCGTACTGTGCTGGGTGTTGGAGATTGGGTCACTCGCTGACTGATTGTAAGAGGAAGTCGGTGACGCAGGGGTGAGGGAAACAAGCGAATGCCCGCCTGATGCGGCATGGTCCAATCATGGCACCTTCCTCAACTGCTCACGGCCAGGAGCAGCCTGCTGTTACGGCAACAGCGCTGACCCAAGAGGGGCCACGGGATCAAGTGCGGCAACTTTCCCTGGCCGCTGACCAGAACCAAACACAGCTGCAGCAGGTTCGAGAGATGGTCCTCGAACGGCAGGATGTTGGCGACGAACGAGGTCCAGTGGAGTTCCCTCCACCCGAGCAGAATGCAATCGCGGGTCAGGCAGCAACAACAAGTGAAGAAGAATTGAATCAGGAGTTCGTGTCCTCTGAGGAAGGCGAGGTCGAGGAGGTAAATGGGCAAGAGGGGGATACATCTGCCCTGCTAAACAAGCAAGAGATGGTGCGGACAGTCGGGACAGGTGAGGGAGCTGGGATAGTTGTCCAGGGAAGAAGTCAGCAGGCCAATCAGGTGCAAATCCATGGCGGTGAAACACAGGGGCATGAAGGCATCCCGAGGTTGTCCGAAGCCAGAGAGTTGGAGTTTGAACAAGAGGAGAATGAAGATATGGACGACACGCGGCCTACTGAGTTACCCCAGGTAGCGGGTAATTTGTCGCCAAGGATGGTTGTTGTGCCTGAGACTAGTTCGGCATCGTTGATGGTGGAGCTAAATATTGATCACCCCGGTGACGGTGGTATGGGGTTCAAAAAGCCCAGGGGCCGGGGGGCTCGGATTCATTTGTCATCCGATAGGCAGCTCAGGTCAGCAACATCTACTCATAACTCTTTCCAGGCTCTCCATCATGATTAATATGCTTATGTGGAATATTAGGGGAGTATCTAGGAGACCAATTTTGCGTAGGTTGATAAAATTAGTACGATTGCATGGTGTTCAGTGTGTGGCTATATCAGGGCCAAAAGCACACATCTCTCATATTGATTGCATTCGCATGCGGCTATTTTTTGATTCAGTAGTGGTCAACCTGGCAGGGGACCTCTGGGTGTTCTTTAGTCATCCTTTTAGTTGTTCGGTAGTTGGGAATTCTAGTCAGCATATTTCGTTGTTTGTCCAACACCCGTGGTTTCCGGGTCCTGTGCTTTTCTCTTTTGTCCACGCGAAGTGTTCAGTGGTGGAACGTCGTGACTTATGGAGCCAGTTACTTAGGGATAAACCTGTGGCCACGCCTTGGTACATTGGGGGAGATTTCAATGTCATAACGGCCCCTCACGAAAAACGAGGAGGCCGGCCTTTCATCGTGTCTGAAGGCGTGGAGTTCCTGTCATTCATGGAAGAGGCAGGGGTTTTTGATGCTGGATTTTCGGGGCCGAACTTCACATGGTGCAACAATATGAGGGGCCGAGCGCGGATATGGAAACAGCTGGATAGATTAATACTCAATGAAGAGTGTCTGGGTGTAGCCTCGGCGATCTCGGTCGTCCACCTGGCCAGACATCCATCGGATCATTCCCCGCTAGAGATCTCCTTTGCTTCCAGAGGGGACAATAAACCGCGGCCATTCCGTTTCTTAAATGTGTGGACCACAAGACCGGATTTGATGGAAGTGATTCGACAGGCTTGGAATATGGAAGTGCAGGGATCCCCCTTGCGGATTCTATGCTCAAAACTATTGGCGGCTCGAAGGGGTATTCAAGGGTGGAATAAACAGTCCTTTGATAATATCTTTGATGCGGTAAAAGAGGCAGAAGGCGGGTTGTTGAGGGCCGAGGATGCAGTGGTGCATGAGGACTCTGAGGGGGCACAGGTGGAGCTCAATAAGGCCCAGGCGGAGTTAAAACGGGCTCTAGCAATGGAGGAGCAGTATTGGCGTCAGAAGGCTAGAGTGATTTGGCTACGTAGTGGGGACCAAAATTCCAAGTACTTCCATGTGGTGGTTAAGCAGCGGAGAGTGCAAGGAATGATCCACAGAGTTAAGAGGTCCGATGGAGCGTGGGTGAAGGACGATGATGGAATAGCAACAGAGGCAATTGCATATTTCTCTAACCTATTTGCTGGTGCTACAGGTTCAAATTTGGATGGGTTGCTAGGGTTAATTCTGTCCTTGATTACGGGGAAGGACAATAGGATCTTGGAGGAGGTTCCGAACTTGGAGGAAGTTAGGCGTGTTGTGTTCGCAATGGATGGGGAGAGTGCCGCGGGTCCGGATAGCTTCACCGGGAAGTTCTTCACCTTTGCTTGGGACATCATTGCTCCGAATGTTTACAAGGCCATAGTGAGCTTCTTCTGTGGTGCAGAGCCTCCTCGGTTTACCACATCTACCTCCATTGTTCTGATTCCCAAAGATCCGAATCCCCAGGATTTTTCCAAGTTTAGGCCTATTAGTCTTTGCAATTTTTTCAATAAACTAGTATCCAGGATCCTGGTGGAACGGGTAGCCCCGCTTTTGCCAAAAATTATTTCTCCTCAGCAGACGGATTTTGTTAAAGGGCGGAACATCACAGAGAACTATTTACTAGCCCAGGAGCTAATCACAGGCATTGGCAAGAAGGCTCGGGGATGCAACGTAGTGTTGAAGTTGGACATGGCAAAGGCGTATGACCGGATGTCTTGTGTGACAGCCCCACCATCCCCTAAGGCGAACCAAAGAGGTTAGTGGACTGTCTGCCCAGCTCTCGCCAGGACTAAGGGTGCAGTTAAATACGATCTAAAACGTTCCGGGAAAAATAAAAGCGCGCTCAAACAAGTCAAAATCACAAAATAGCCAAACAAAAATCAAAAAACCGTCGATGAATAGTGGGTGACATGTCATATAACTCGGAAGGACACATAAACAGGGTTAAACAGTGTTATACACATATATTTGTAATTTACAAAACAAAAGGAAGATAATTGGATCAAAATACATTTAGGATTTTTCCAACTATCGAGAAGCTTTACAAAAGATATTAAAACTAGCTCAACTCGTGCTTCAAAACATCATAGTCCCCAAAAGTGGTTCCCTGTAAGGAAAACAAAGGCAACGGAAAGGGGTGAGCTTACGCTCAATGAGGTACCAATCATATACGGGTAAAATCATGGCCTTTCACGTTAACCAGTCAGATACATATACCAGATATAAAGGAAAGCAGTTAGACACAATGATTCAAAGGGAAGGATACAGGTGGCTCTCAGGAGCCAGATTTTCATCTGCAGTACTTGATCCGAACCTGTTGACTCTCCGTCAACGTAAATGGAACCAACATATCCGTAGACCCCACTTTACACCAATTTTCCATCCACCAGACATACCCCTACCGGTCCCGAATGCCGAACAGAACAGAAGTGAAAAATACTCGAGTATATCGGAATTAAGGGTCTCAATACCCAAAGATTCCTGAAACAGACTACCGTGGTTCGTTATCTAATCGACTAGGCCCTTACCGGCCCGACTTGAGTAACTAGCCACAGGTGTTGAGCTCAGAGGTCACAGAAAGGTCGTTGGATACCAGCCTCCAAATGACGTCCGAACAGATTCAGATACAGTTAACAGATTAACAGATTCATATGGACAGACAAGAGAACGAGTGTGATCAAGTACACTCTCGTCTCAAACAGAATAAACAGATAGTGCAGTCATTTAAATCACAGATTGTAGGGCAGAAATCAAGTTAAGCCACAAATAAGTTGAGTGGCACACTCACCGGTTCAAGTATAGATACTTCAAAAGTTTTCACTTCAGATTGGCTTTAATTGCCAAGAAACCCTAAAATCATCAAAGTAAACCAATTGAAGGTTTCACATCCAAAATCGAGTAAACGGAATGCACAAGTGAGGCTCGACTACATGTCGTATGCCTTTCCATGTTAAGTACTAGTACAAGTACTAGTACAAAAGAATAAACTATGACTTTTGAGTCAAAAGATAACAGTTGGTCCTAGGGTTACAAACAACCCCCAAAACCCTTCATTTGTACTAAGATCAACTCAATTGAAGGAATCGCGTAGCGCTAAAATTTTGGGCAGCATGCCCTCTGTACCTATTTTCCCAGCCACTTATGGCTTCATTATTTTTCTCAATCAATCCCAAAGTCATACGCAATATAAATTCATCACAACAGCCATTCAATAGGCTCAAAGTCATTCAAGTACAAAATTTAGCTAGGAAAATGACCGGAAATGAAAGTTAAGCCCTAAAACCCAAAAACAGTTTTGACGTCATTTAGTGTATTGGACACAACCGACGGTAAGACTATCGGATGGAGGTACAATATGCACCGTTTCGAAGGTAACAGAAAGGGCTACAATGTTGAAGAAGGCCACTCAGTCCAGTTTGTAGTTCAACTAAGTCAAAATTGCAATGTACCAAACCAGAACCGCATAAACAGGTTAGCAAACCGCATTCTGGTTAAACAACCATAATTCAGGCTACCAAAGTCCAATTCAAGTGATTCCAAAGCCATCTGAAAGCTAAGATACCAGGATATATTTCTTAAGAAGACATCGACAACCAAATCAGTAGTATTCCTGGTCAAAACAAACAATTACAGAAGCTGATTAGCATGTTCGGGTAGAAACAGGGCAGCAGGGGTATTTCGGTCTTTTCATAGGGTACGTTGCTCCGATTGGGCTGAAATTTTGCAAGAAACTATAAAATATCATTCTATACAACTTTCATGTTTTAATATAAGGCTAATTCGGCCTCTAACTAGGTCCAATAGTGCCGGGCAGAATAGTGAGAAATTGGAACCCTAACCTGGAAATTTCGGTTCAAAGAGGAAATTTTCCGCAAATAGCTACAATTTACACACAAAGGCTTCATTCTAAACCATTCCAAACCATCATCCATGGCCACACAATATTAATCATATGAAAACAGAAAAATCATGAATAAATATAAAACTTCACCAATTTCTACCAAAAATCATGAAACAACACCTAATATCATCACTTCATCTCACATAAGTCACTAATTAAGCATTATTGAGAAGAAAGAGAGGTCCCTTAGCTACTCACCTTAACAACCTAAGAAAGGGAGCAATTTAGTACCTTAATCTTCCAACCAACTTCACAAATCACCTCACAACTACTAAGAGAAGGATTTTTATGGAGAACTTTCAAGATTAAACGGTTGGTTTGTTGGATTGAGCAAGTTTGGAGCAAGAAATTTGAGAGAGTTTTTCTTCTTTTCCTCTTGAAGAGAACCGGCCAAGAAGCTTGAAAATAAAGAGGAATTTTGGTCAATTTTTGATAAATTGGTAAAGTAGTGAATAGTGGTCAAATGTAAGAATTAATCTCCAAGTGACACTTGTCACTCCAATTAATGCATGGCTATCCTTTTGTCCCTCTCACACCAACTCACTTAGTATCCTCTAGTTATCTCTTAACACCTGGTAAAATAAACCCGGTATCCAACACTTAACCTAATTGGCTGAATTTTACCAAACTTTCCGCACTAGCGGGTCCCACGTCCGGTATACACTCTTAATTTCTCAAAAACTAACCGATACTAGAAAAATCATCTAAAAACTATATTTACTGATAAAAATATTTTTTAAAATTTTCTGAATAAAGAAAATGTGGAAAAATGTGCAATTAAAAGAAAATAAAACCTATAAATTAAGAAAATTACGGGTCCTCACACTCTCTCCCCCTTAAAGAAATTTCGTCCTCGAAATTTTCTTATCAACGGAATCTATCAAAATCTAAGGTACCCAACGGATCGTACCTTCTACGTCCTCAGACGAGTCAGGACCCTGATGGTGTTCTAAAGAGTACACCTGACCGGTACCTTGGATCCAGTCCCTTCCTTTTCCGACTGTCCAGGGTTAGTCTTAATGGGTTGCGGGGTCCCTTTTCCTTTTCGCAATCGAACTGGGCAGTCAGCAATCCGATGATCGGCACTTTCGCAGCGCAGACATTTTCCCTCTTTCTTCCAACAATTTGCCTCCGTATGATTTGACCCTCCGCAATATCCACAGGGACCACGAGTAGCAGAGACCGGTCCCCCCTGAGAGACATCACGCGACACCCCTGGTTGTCGTACTCCCCCATTTCCCTTTCCAATCTTAGGGGGCGTACTTGTACCTTCTTGCTCAGAGCTACTCCCAGGAAAGCCCCTTTTCTTGGCTTGGAAGTTTTTCACCTGCAGCCTAGCATTCTCTACTCGTTGCGCCTTCTCTACGGTCTCGCTAAAAGCATTAATCTGGGCCACTGCGAGGTCGTTCTGAATTTCTACGTTCAAGCCCTGGATAAAACGCCTTATTCGCAGCTGCTCGGTCATGATCAGCTCAGGAGCAAATTTGGACAGGTGGGTGAACTGACTCTCGTATTTCGCTACAGACTGGGCCCCTTGACGAAGTCGGATAAACTCATCTTCCTTCCGTTCCTGGACTAGAGGAGGGAAGAATTTAGCGTTGAACTCTCGCATGAAGTTCACCCAGGTCCGGGGCGTCTGCTCCCGTTTCCACTTCTGTCGAATAACGTTCCACTAGGAACGGGCCGCCCCTTTTAGCTAGAAGACGGCAAAAGTTACCTGCCTCTCCTCGGTATAGTGCAAGGCAGCAAAAATATCTACCATTTTCTCGAGCCACCTTTCGGCGACATCCGGGTCAGGCCCCCCAATGAACTTCGGTGGGGCAAACTTCTGGAATCTCTCAAGAGCCCTGTCGTCGCTTTCCACGTGGTTGCCAGGGTTTCCAAGGTTAGGATTGGGGTTTTGACCCTGTTGCTGTACCACTTGTGCCAGTAAATTGGTCATTTGCTGCATAGCAGCGGCTATTTGAACGTTGAGGTCAACCCTAGGGTCAGGGTTAGGTCTAGATGAGGTTTCCCCAACGCCCCTATCTGACGTGGGTTGCCTAATTCCACGCCTACGGCCTCGTCCACTACGAGTGCCCTCCATTGATCTAAGTCAATCTAAGGTCGAGACACAAAGATCATATTAAAGATAATTATAGGCATAAGCAAATAACAAGAGGTACACACAGATCAAAAGCATATATACATAACACAACTGTACCGAACCAGTCACACAGTAGCAGTCAATTAGATACAAATATGAGAAATTCATGAAAGTAGCGGGTCATCCAAAAGTACTACAGACAAACTAGGTCACAAGTACAAAATAACAAACGAAAAGTTATTTCCCTTCTAGGCCTCCATCCCTAATCTACGAGAATGCCCCAATTTATATCTTAATCCAGGTTAATCATGCTTACTAACACCCGAACAAACCACACGAAATTCCATAGAATCACATTTTTAGTTCGCCCAAGTCCTTTCTAACCTAGGCTCTCATCTCTTCCGTATCCGGGCGCAAGAATCCCATCTAAGATAATTCACAACTCGAGCCGACCGGTCCAAAGCGTAAATCATCCTTATTATAGATTCCTACCCGACATACATATCTATCTTCCTCAATTCCCATGACAAAGATCTTTATACTTATGACATGCACGGTTCACAGCTTATGCTCAAAAGAGCACTTATACCTTTCGACGCATTCACGAAAGCAGGACCATAACACCACTTGGCCCAAACTCACTCCGCGCAGAGACCACGCGAAGTAGCTCTGATACCACCTGTGACAGCCCCACCTTCCCCTAAGGCGAACCAAAGAGGTTAGCGGACTGCCTGCCCAACTCTCGCCAGGACTAACGGTGCAGTTAAACACGATCTAAAACGTTCCGGGAAAAATAAAAGCGCGCTCAAACAAGTCAAAATCGTAAAATAGCCAAACGAAAATCAAAAAACCGTCGATGAATAGTGGGTGCCATGTCATATAACTCGGAAGGACACATAAACAGGGTTAAACAGTGTTATACACATACGTTTGTAATTTACAAAACAAAAGGAAGATAATTGGATCAAAATACATTTAGGGTTTTTCCAACTATCGAGGAACTTTACAAAAGATATTAAAACTAGCTCAACTCGTGCTTCAAAACATCATAGTCCCCAAAAGTGGTTCCCTGTAAGGAAAACAAAGGCAACGGAAAGGGGTGAGCTTACGCTCAATGAGGTACCAATCATATACGGGTAAAATCATGACCTTTCACGTTAACCAGTCAGATACATATACCAGATATAAAGGAAAGCAGTTAGACACAATGATTCAAAGGGAAGGATACATGTGGCTCTCAGGAGCCAGATTTCCATCTGCAGTACTTGATCCGAACCCGTTGACTCTCCGTCAACGTAAATGGAACGAACATATCCGTAGACCCCACTTTACACCAATTTTCCGTCCACCAGACATACCCCTACCGGTCCCGAACGCCGAACAGAACAGAAGTAGTAATACTCAAGTATACCGGAATTAAGGGTCTCAATACCCAAAGATTCCTAAAACAGATTACCGTGGTTCGTTATCTAATCGACCAGGCCCTTGCCGGCCCGACTTGAGTAACTAGCCACAGGTGTTGAGCTCAGAGGTCACAGAAAGGTCATTGGATACCAGCATCCAAACGACGTCCGAACAGATTCAGATACAGTTAACAGATTAATAGATTCATATGGACAGACAAGAGAACGAGTGTGATAAAGTATACCCTCGTCTCAAACAGAATAAACAGATAGTGCAGTCATTTAAATCACAGATTGTAGGGCAGAAATCAAGTTAAGCAGCAAATGAGGGGAGTGGTACACTCACCGGTTCAAGTACAGATACTTCAAAAGTTTTCACTTCAGATTGGCTTTAATTGCCAGAAAACCCTAAAATCATCAAAGTAAACCAATTGAAAGTTTTACATCCAAAATCGAGTAAACGGAATGCACAAGTGAGGCTTGACTACAATTCGTATGCCTTTCCATGTTAAGTACTAGTACAAGTACTAGTACAAAAGAATAAACTATGACTTTTGAGCCAAAAGATAACAGTTGGTCCTAGGGTTACAAACAACCCCCAAAACCCTTCATTTGTACTAAGATCAACTCAATTGAAGGAATCGCGTAGCGCTAAAATTTTGGGCAGCATGCCCTCTGTATTTACCTATTTTTCCAGCCACTTATGGCTTCATTATTTTCCTCAATCAATCCCAAAGTCATACGCAATATAAATTCATCACAACAGCCATTCAATAGGCTCAAAGTCATTCAAGTACAAAATTTAGCTAGGAAAATGACCGGAAATGAAAGTTAAGCCCTAAAACCAGAAACAGTTTTGACGTCATTTAGCGTATTGGACACAACCGCCGCTACGATTATCGGATGGAGGTAAAATATACACCGTTTCGAAGCTAACAGAAAGGGATACAATGTTGAAGAAGACCACTCAGTCCAGTTTGTAGTGCACCTAATTCAAAATTGCAATGTACCAAACCAGAACCACATAAACAGGTTAGCAAACTGCATTCTGGTTAAACAACCATAATTCAGGCTACCAAACTCCAATTCAAGTGATTCCAAAGCCATCTGAAATCTAAGATACCAGGCTATATTTCTTAAGAAGACATCTACAACCAAATCAGTAGTATTCCTGGTCAAAACAACTAATTACAGAAGCTGATTAGCATGTTCGGGTAGAAACAGGGCAGCAGGGGTATTTCGGTCTTTTCATAGGGTACGTTGCTCCGATTGGGCTGAAATTTTGCAGGAAACTATAAAACATCATTATATACAACTTTCATGTTTTAATCTAAGGTTAATTCGGCCTCTAACTAGGTCCAATAGTGCCAGGCAGAATAGTGAGAAATTGGAACCCTAACCTGGAAATTTCGGTTCAAAGCGGAAATTTTCCGCAAATAGCTACAATTTACACACTAAGGCCTCATTCTAAACCATTCCCAACCATCATCCATGGCCACACAATATTAATCATATGAAAATAGAAAAATCATGAATAAATATAAAACTTCACCAATTTCTACCAAAAATCATGAAACAACACCTAATATCATCACTTCATCTCACATAAGTCCCTAATTAAGCACTATTGAGAAGAAAGAGATGTCCCTTAGCTACTCACCTTAACAACCCAAGAAAGGGAGCAATTTAGCACCTTAATCTTCCAACCAACTTCACAAATCACCTGACAACTACTAAGAGAAGGATTTTTATAGAGAACTTTCAAGATTAAACGGTTGGTTTGTTGGATTGAGCAAGTTTTGAGCAGGAAATTTGAGAGAGTTTTTCTTCTTTTCCTCTTGAAGAGAACTGGCCAAGAAGCTTGAAAATAAAGAGGATTTTTGGTCAATTTTTGATAAATTGGTAAAGTAGTGAATAGTGGTCAAATGCAAGAATTAATCTCCAAGTGACACTTGTCACTCCAATTAATGCATGGCTATCCTTTTGTCCCTCTCACACCAACTCACTTAGTATCCTCTAGTTATCTCTTAACACCTGCTAAAATAAACCTGGTATCCAACACTTAACCTAATTGGCCGAATTTTACCGAACTTTCCGCACTAGCGGGTCCCACGTCCGGTATACACTCTTAATTTCTCAAAAACTAACCGATACTAGAAAAATCATCTAAAAAACTATATTTACTGATAAAAATATTTTTTAAAATTTTCTGAATAAAGAAAATGTGGAAAAATGTGCAATTAAAAGAAAATAAAACCTAAAAATTAAAAAAATTACGAGTCCTCATATCTTGGACCCATGTGATTCATGTTTTGCAGAAGTTTGGATTTGGGGAGCGGTTCATAGATATGGTGTGGAGGCTGCTATCAAATGTCTGGTTCTCGATTATTATCAATGGGGGGTCACACGGGTTTTTTAAATCTAGTTGGGGTCTAAGACAAGGGGATCCCTTATCCCCGATACTGTTCGTTATTGGGGCGGAGGTGTTATCACGAGGTTTAAATAACTTGACTCAACAAGTGGGTTTCGTGGGCTTTCGGGTCCCAAGGGGTTGTCCTACGGTGACACATCTAGCTTTTGCAGACGATGTGATAATTTTCTCGAATAGGTCCACTGCTGCATTAAAAGCTATTATACAAGTCTTGGGGGAGTATCAACGGTCGTCAGGGCAGCTGGTGAATGCTCACAAAAGCGGATATCTAGTTCATGCGTCACTGTCGCCGACTCGCAGAAGAGTGATTGAGAGGGTCACGTGTTTCTCGCGACGGGCTTTCCCATTTCGATACCTGGGATTTCCACTATATGTAGGACGGTGTAAGGCATCTTATATGGGGGAGATAGGTCAGGCGCTCGTGTAAAGAATTATGTCCTGGAAATCAAAGCTTCTCTCTACGGGGGGAAAGTTAACTTTGATCAAGCATGTGTTGATGTCGATTCCAGTGCACTTGCTATCGGCTGCGGTATTATCAGCTTCGGTGTTCAAACTGCTGGAAAAGGTTTGTGCCAACTTCCTATGGGGTGCTTCAGACGACGGAATGAAGTATCATTGGATTGGCTGGTCTCAGTTATGCTATCCGGTTGAGGAGGGCGGAGTGGGTCTTAAACGGTTACGTGATATTTATGAGGCCTTCTCTTACAAGCTATGGTGGTAGTTTCGGGTTGGGTGATCGCTCTGGGCGAGATTTATGCAGGCTAAGTATTGTAGAGACCTTCACCCGTGCTAGGTTCAACTGAGTAGATGCGCCTCCGGTAGTTGGAGGAGAATGCTAAACATTAGCAGGCAAGTGGAGTTTTCTCTAATTTGGCAGGTCCAGGATGGTGGCTCATGTCATTTCTGGTACGATAATTGGTTGGGGAATGGTGTGCTGTTCCTCAAAGCTACGGTGATCCCTGCCCTCTCGTTCAAAGATTTCATTGAGAATGGGAAATGGAGTACCCATCTGTTATCGCGAGTCCTCCCCCTGGATTTACTTCCTTCTGTATTGCTCCACTCGGTCCCCCGAGGAGGGCGTGCAGATGAGTTCATATGGAGTTTAACATCGTCTGGCAAATTCACTCTTGCATCGACTTTCGAGGAGGTACGCCAAGCCCGCAACTCTTTGTTCATTCATTCCCAAATCTGGCACCGCAGAATCCCGTCGAAAATATCCATCTTCATGCTGCGATTGCTGTGTGGGAAGTTGCCATTCCCCGACGTCTTGGGCAGGATGGGGTTTCAGATGCCTTCAAAATGTTTGTGTTGTCCCAATGGAGCAATAGAGACGGCGGAACATGTCTTTTCCGAGGGACAGTGTGCTACAGCGGTATGGAACTACTTTGCTGGCATGTGTGGGCTTACGCAGGTAGGGTCATCTCTGAGGACGAGGGTAGTGGCTTGGTGGTTGTCACCACCGAGGGTAGAGAAAAGGCGACTTTTATTCAAAATAATGCCTAGTTTCATTTGCTGGCACATCTAGAGGGCGAGGAACGGAGCATTTTTCGAAGGTACCGGGATGGAACCGACTAATAACTGTCAAGCTATTATCTCAGATATCACGTTAGGTTTGGAGAATCACTTTAATATCAAGTTGGGGTGGGTCTCTTTTCCTCAGCTATATGACTGGTCTGGGCAACAAGGCGGCGGCATTAGAGTGGAGATCGTGAGGTGGAGGGCAAAAGAGATGGGTTGCCTAACGCTGAACACGGATGGCTGTTCTAATGGCAACCCAGGATGGAGTGGCGACGGCGGGGTCTTGCGAGATTCTTTAGGAAGGCCTATAGTGGCTTTCTCTGCGTTCTTTGGTAAGAGGTTGAGCTTGCACGCGGAGGCCCTTGCTTTGCTAACTAGACTTCAGTTGTGTGTGGAGAAGGGGTTCACCAGGGTGGAGATTCAATCAGATTCCCAGGTATTGGTGGGAATACTTCAGCATCGGTTCAGATGCCCGTGGCGGATCCGGAACGAGGTGGATCAAATCTGGGAGCTGGTAGCAGACGTAGCTCGAATTTCTCATTGCTTCAGAGAAGCGAACCGAGTGGCAGATATTCTTGCCAATGTGGGTGTCTCTCATCAGCACCAGCCTTGTGTTATCTATGAACGTATTCACACGTTCCCAAAGTTGGCAAGGGGGGAGGTTCGTCTAGACAGGTTGGGCATGTCATCGATTAGGAGGATAAGAGGGGCAAGTGTGCCAGTAAGGCGTGGTAGGGAAACTTTGTAGTTCTGGCTCTTTTATTTGATGCATTAAATAAATAAAAAAAAGAATTTATTATATAGTTAAATAAATTACATGACTAATTAATTTTCCTTAAAAATCAAATGTATGAAAATCTACTAGATTCATATAACGAAAATTTTTCAAGGTATAGACAAATTAGAACAAACGAAATTTTGAGTCAATATGTGAGACAATAAAATTACGAATTCATGGCAAACAAATGAACTCACCTGACTGCAGGTAGTTGGCCGAGAGTGAGGAAGATTCAGATTAGTCTTTCCTTTGAGTTAAGTGTAAATTTTCCACGTTCTATACAAGGCTACTTTGTAGCTTAATAAATGTAACTAACATATCTAATTGGGACATAAGATAAAAGTTTGAGGCAAATATAAAGATGATAAAAACACAAACCCTTAGAGAGTAAATAAACTAACACTAAATGACTCTTTTAACCTTAAGAGTTGGACAATCTACCATGCAACTTAATGGATATCTGATAGTTTGAGTGGGAACCGAAAGAAAAGAGAGCATTCTGCATTTTTTTTTCAAGCTAACACCGCCGAGAGGAGAAAGGAGAGGAACCTCAGCAGGGGACTAAGCTTTTCTTGATCTAAACACCAAACCAAGAGCAAAAGAGAGTGGTAGGGAGAGAAATTGTGCAAACCACACCATCTACTAGCATCAGCCGAGGAAAAGGGTGAAGCAAGGTAGGAGAAAGGGGTGAGTTGGTGAAAGGAAAACTCGAGGAATCGAAGCAGAAATAGTGCAGGCTGCAACTACCGAAATCTAAAGAAAAGAGGTAATATTTTGTAACAACCACTCACTTATTTAGTATAACTGAATGTATGTAGAAGCAGCAAGTAAATTTAGATAGGAAAAATGAGTTCTTGGCTGAGGGAAAATTCTGTGCAGCAACCGAAAGCTATTGGAAAGGAAAACTGCAAAAATCGAGAGTGAAGATTGGAAATTGCAGCTTGCTATCAATATTTCTTTGGAGAATAATGTCAAGAAATGCATGCAATATATATTTATCTTAAGTTTATAAGAGGTTTACTGGAAAACTTGTGAAAAGTTGGAAGTTTGAGCTAGAAATGTTGAGAGAAAGCCGCTGGAATTTCCCAGCTTCAGCCGAGAGAAGGAACAAAGGATTTTTCAAGGTTTCTTTGTGGATTCTTCTTCCAAACTTCTACATTAAGGCTTAATTCATTGCATAATACTTTAGTTTTAACATGCATGTTAGATTTGAGTGTGTAATGAAGAGATTAATGGAGAAATTTCTTGTTTAAAAGCTAATTGCTGTTAAAATTTTTCCAACATGGCTGAGAGAGGGAAAGAGAATTTTATCCAGCTTTCTCTTTGATTCCTTGGCTGAAAACTTTATATTCTAGTTTAAAATATTTGTGGTATGTTAGTTTCTCTCTGCATGTTAAGTTTGGAGTGAGGAAAATGAAGAAAAGTGAGGAAACAGTTTCATGCTTGAACTACCGAATTGTTGAACTTACTTGTAGCAGATGACAGAATTAGTTGTGGTTACTTGGTGAAATTGCCGCTGAAATTGTATGTTAATTGCTTTACTTTAGGTTAGACAGAGTATAAGCTGAGTGTTTACTGTTTTAAGCAAGTAAAAGGGGAACTTTGATGAGAAATTCTGTGGTAATGTTGCTGGAAACAAGTGTGCAGGCTGAGAGAATTAGGAGTTTAAGTTCTTGTGTTATTTTGAAAATTCCAAGATAATTGGTTATAAATTTTGTGTAAAACGACTAATAACGCTTTGACCCTATTTATTCCTGATCATTTTAGTAATTTTGGGACTTGAGAAGTTAGTGAATTAGGAGAAAAGTTAAGCTTCAACCTAATTGAAATTTGGTTTGGCCGAAAGGAAAATGATGAATGAATGATCATGAATAAAAGTTTTTATCAGCTATAACTTTAAAAGTTTGGATTGAGAATGATACAAACTTAGCTCAAACATCTTATGAGGCCTTAAATTTGGTATGTATGTATATTTTCCATTATTTTGATCTAATAACTTTGATAAATCTTGAAGAAAGATGTAAGAAGGACTGCTGGAATTTTGTACCTTGTTTTATAAGCCAAGGAACTTGGGTTTTAGTAATTTAAACCTTAAATTGGTAAGTGATAAGTAGCTATATACGAATTGTATTTTCACCTTAGGGTAATAAACTAGTTTGATCATGGTCTTAATTAATAAAAACATATTTATGGGACAAGGAAATACCTTAAAGGTAGTTACTTCTAAAACTTACTTTGTTAAAAGATAATGTTGAATTTTAGTACGTTAAATCTAAAAGCATAAAAGTAGTGAAGTGACATTATTGGAATTGCTACTTAAACTTCCTTTCTTTTGAAAATTAAAAGTCGAAGTGACGAGTGAATGTGAGAAAATGCACTAGTCAACTCATTTAAACATAGCAATGACTTAGAATTCTGGTGGAATAATGACTTGAGGCTAGAAAATAGCACGTATGTTGATTATATTTTAATTTAGAACTTCGCCAAATGAGTAGTTAAATAATTATGACAATTATAACTTGTCTCAGGTGATAGCGGTGTACAAGAAAGCAATTCCAAGATCGAAGTGTAACTTTTGACTAGGGTCAGTGTTTTCGAATTCTGTGGTAATGTTGCTGGAAACAAGTGTGTTGGCTAAGAGAATTAGGAGGTTAAGTTCTTGTGTTATTTTGAAAATTCCAAGATAATTGGTTATAAATTTTGTGTAAAACGACTAATAACACTTTGACCCTATTTATTCATGATCATTTTAGTAATTTTGGGACTTGAGAAGCTAGTGAATTAGGAGAAAAGTTAAGCTTCAACCTAATTGAAAGTTGGTTTGGCCGAAAGGAAAATGATGAATGAATGATCATGAATAAAAGTTTGTATCAGCTACAACTTTAAAAGTTTGGATTGAGAATGATACAAACTTAGCTCAAACATCTTATGAGATCTTAAATTTGGTAAGTATGTATATTTTCCATTATTTTGAGCTAATAACTTTGATAAATCTTGAAGAAAGATGTAAGAAGAATTGCTGGAATTTTGTACCTTGTTTTATAAGCCAAGGAACTTGGGTTTTAGTAATTTAAACCTTAAATTGGTAAGTGATAAGTAACCATATACGAATTGCATATTCACTTTCGGGTAATAAACTAGTTTGCTCATGGTTTTAATTAATAAAAATAGATTTATGGGACAAGGAAATACCTTAAAGGTAGTTACTTCTAAAACTTACCTTGTTAAAAGATAATGTTGAGTTTTAGTACGTTAAATCTAAAAGCATAAAAGTAGTGAAGTGACATTACTGGAATTGCTACTTAAACTTCCTTTCTTTTGGAAATTAAAAGTCAAAGTGATGAGTGAATGTGAGAAAATGCACTAGTCGCCTCATTTAAACATAGCAATGACTTAGGCCCTGTTTGGATTGTCATTTTCTGCCGGAAAATTGAGTCATTTTCCGTGATCACATTTCCCTATTACCTTTTTTCCTCACATACATCAAATCGCTACAGTAATTTTTCCATGAAAAATCATGAAAAATGCAATCGAAACAGGGCCTTAGAATTCGGGTGAAATAGTGACTTGAGGCTAGAAAATAGCACGTATGTTGATTATATTTGAGAACTTCGCCAAATGAGTAGTTAAATAATTATGACAATTATAACTTGTTTCAGGAGATAGCAGTATACAAGAAAGTAATTCTGAGATCGAAGTGTAACTTTTGACTAGGGTGAGTGTTTCCGAATTTATGTGTTTAACTGTTTATAGTTTACTTAAGTGGAATTATGTGATAAATGTGCTTATTATGGAATATTGCAAGTGATTCATTGTAAAGTGTATTTCAATTGTCCCTCGCCTTCTAAGTTGAGAGTGTACTTTATCACACTCGACTTAGTTGAGTTTGAAGGTTGATAATTGACTAAATGCTCTGTAAGTGTGCATGAATATAAGCCGTATGTGTACTTTACCGCATCGACTGAACTGGACCCCAAAATCCTTTGCTCAACGGACTATTCAAGCCAGCAAAGGGGTTGGTCGGATAGGACGGAAGCTTTGGGTAAATGTTTTGGTATACTCGAGTATTACCCTGAAGTTGGGAGGTTATTGAACTGATTATTGAATGTAGGGGATTATTTATTGTTTTGGGGGACATAAGGAGGTGAATGGACGGAATCTACAATGATATTGGAATGAGTGTCTCTTGACACTGAAATGAATGTTCAATGACATTGAAATGACTCCCAGAAGGAAATGGCTCTAATGCGAGCACTGTATCCTTTTCAAAGTGATTGATCAATGAAGTGTTCTCTAATTCATTCAGTGAAGTGTTTCCTTAATTGTTTACTTTTGCTACTTGCTTAAGTGTTTATTGATTGTTGCTTGCATGGAAACCTCACTGGGTGAAAGCTCATCCCCTCAACTTTGTTTTCCTTACAAGAGTTGGTGGTCGGGGATCGAACGAGAGATGTTAGGGAATTAGCATGAAGACTTTTGTGATTGTGAATCCTTTAGCATGTTATTACAGTTGAAGCTTTTGTATTAAACTAGATATTGTAAAAGATTTGAACGGTTGGTTTTGGTTTATTAAAATGTTATCTCTGAAGTTGATGTAAGATTAATGAGAGTTTATCAAATGTTATCTCTGAAGTTAATGTGAGTGAGTGAGTCCTAGCGAGAGTCAGGCAGACAATCCGCTAACTTCTAGGGTATGCCCTAGGAGAAGGTGGGACCGTCACAATGGCACTTGTATTATCACAATACATAGGCACACAGTCATACATTAATCCAAAATCATTCAAGATACTTTTCGTAAACAACAATTGAGCACAACATGCTCCGGCGGCAACATATTTCGCTTCGACCGTAGACAAGGAAATAGTATTTTGTTTCTTACTAAGCCATGACACTAGGCAATTACCAAGAAAGTGACATGTACCACTTGTACTTTTTCTATCTATCCTACATCCACCAAAATCAACATCCGAAAAACCGCGTAAAGGAAATTCATGACATTTTGGATACCAAAGACCATAATTCAAGGTTTCTTTTAAATATCAAAAAATTCTTTTCATAGCAATTAAATGAGATTCCTTTGGACAAGATTGGAAACGAGCACACAAGCAAACAACAAACATAATATCAGGTCTACCAATCATAACTCTATACTTCTTCTCATCAACTTTTATACCTTCTTCATCCTTGCAAGCTCGGTAGATGTACACATAGGTGTTCTAACTTGTTTTGAATCCTCCATTTCAAATCTTTTGAGGAGTTCCTTTGTATATTTAGTTTGATTAATGAGTGTCCCATCTCGGTTTTGAATCACTTGGAGCCCAAGGAAGAAGTTCAATTCTCCCATCATGCTCATTTCAAAATCATTTTGCATAATAGTGGAAAAATCCTTGCACAAACATTCATTAGTAGCACCAAAGATAATATCATCAACATATATTTGCACAATCAAAAGATCATTTGTACTTTATTTAGTGAAAAGAGTGGTATTCATAATACCCCTTTTAAAACCATTCTCAACCAAAAAATCACTTAAACGTTCATACCATACTCTTGGATCTTGTTTTAATCCATACAAAGTTTTTGAATGTTTAAACACATGATTTGGATATGTCTCATTTTCAAAATCGGGAGGTTGGTCAACATAGACTTCTTGATCAATAAAACCATTCAAAAAGGCACTTTTAACATCCATTTGAAATAATTTAAAATCCTTGAAACATGCAAAAGCCAAGAATATTCTAATTGATTCTATCCTAGTTATGGGAGCAAATGTTTCATCAAAATCTATTCTTTCTTCTTGATCATACCCCTTAACTACAAGTCTAACCTTGTTTCTCACAATTTCACCTTTGTCATTCATTTTATTTCTAAAGACCCATTTTGTGCCAATAATAAGATGATTTTGAGGCCTTTCAACTAGTGTCCAAACCTTGTTCTTTTCAAATTGATTTAGTTCCTCTTCCATGGCCAAAATCCAGTTTTCATCTTTCAAAACATCAACAACATGTTTAGGTTCAAAATGAGAGACAAGGTCAAAATTATCCATCAATTGTTTAGAGGAGGAACGAATTCTTACCTTTTCGGATGGATCACTAATAATGAGTTCCTTGGGATGATTTTGAGCGAACTTCCAAACTCTTGGAAGATCCTTAGGAGTACCAACATCCTTGTCATTTTCTTCTAATTCTTGATTCTCTTGAGGATCATCTTCCTTTGAAATTCCTTCTAGTGGAGCATTGTCTTGATCATGAATTGTGAGTTTCTTAAGTCCTTTTCTAACACCTACATCATCATCCTTACAACAACTTTTGAAAATATCATCATTAGATTCATCAAATGTCACATGTATTGCTTCTTCAATAACAAGAGTTCTTCTATTATCGATTCTAAATCCTCTTTTGTTTTCACAATAACCCAAGAAAATGCCTTCATCAGATTTCTTATCAAAATTTTCAAGATATTCCTTGATGTTTAAAATAAAACATTTGCAACCAAAAATTTTGAAATATCCAACAATTGACTTTTTATCAAAAATTAACTCATAAGAGGTTTTGTTCAAAATTGGTCTCAAAAGAACTCTATTCATTGCATAACAAGCCGTATTTACGGTGTCGGTCCAGAAATATTTTAGCAAGTTACATTCACTTAACATAGTTCTTGCGGCTTCTTGAAGGGTTCTATTCTTTCTTTCAACAACACCATTTTGTTGAGGAGTTCTTGCAATTGAAAATTCATGTATAATACCATTGTAATCACAAAATTTTGAAAAATCACAAAATTTAAATTCCGATCTATTGCCACTTCTAATTTTAACAATTTTCAACCCAATCAGATTTTGAACTTTTGCAAATAGGGAAACAAAATTTTTGAAGGCATCATCCTTGTGAGCAAGAAACATTACCTAAGTGTATCTAGAATAATCATCAACAATAATCAAACAATATCTTTTACCACCTAAATTAGCAATTTGTGTAGGACTCAACAAATCAAAGTGTAAAAGTTTCAAAGGTTTTGAAGTAGAAACACATTTCTTAGATTTAAAGGAAACTTTGACTTGTTTTCCAAATTGACAAGCATCACAGATTTTATCCTTTTCAAACTTAATTTTTGGCAAGCCTCTAACAAGTTCCTTTTTGAAAATTTCTTTTAACAAATTCATGTTGAAATGACAAAATCTTCTATGCCACAACCAAGGGTCTTCATTTGAAACTTTAAGGCATTTAAAACTAGAGGAGTCAACATTTTTAAGAATAACCACATAGATGTCATTTATTCTTTTTTCTTTGAAGATAATATTGAACTTTGAGTCATGAACAAGACATTCATACTTTTTGAACAATACAAACAGATTTCTATCACATAATTGACTAACACTTAGCAAGTTATAACTCAAATTGTCAACTAGAAGAACATTGTGAACAAAGGTTTGATCATTCTTACCAACATCTCTAACTCCAATTGTTTTGGCTTTATTATCATCTCCAAATGTCACTTTTTCACTTGATTTAAGCTTGAGTTTGATGAATTGAGATGGATCACCGGTCATGTGTCTTGAGCATTCACTATCTATGAACCATTTTGATTCCTTAATGATATTCACCAAATTCACCTACACAAAAGTTCACAAGATAACATATGGTGCCCTTTACTTTTTGTGTTCTTGAGAGTTAACATTATGTCTAACTATTCACATGCATTTCATGCTATTTCTTATATTCTTCTTCACATAGCAATTACTCTTCACGTGGCCTATTTGACAACAGAAACTATACATAGTCAAAGAGTTATTTGTATGGACAGATTTAACAAACCTTACATGTCTTCTCTTGTAAATAGTAAACTCATTTGCATTAGAATTTAACTTCCTCTCATGAAAGTCACGATGAGGTTTTGATTCATTCCTTTAAAAACAGTTTTGTTTCTTGTGTTGGAGCAACTCATTTAGATTATCTATTCTTCTTTTCAAATCACCTTATTCCCTTTTGAACATTTCACAAAACTTTGTTTTTCTATCAAGCTCAACATGTAAATCAGTCTCAACCTTTTTGAAATTGTCATTTTCATCTTTCAGACTCTTGTTCTGTCGAAAAAGGTTTGCATTGTCTTGAATAAGAAAATTGATTTTCTATTTTAATTTCTTGTTTCTAGCATAGAATTCTTTCAAGCTATCATGCAGTCTTTCAATGAAGAAATTAACATCATCATCAGATTCATCATCACTATCAAGTTGAGAGTTACAAATGGTTACCTCATCATCACCAATGGCCATGAAAGTCATTTGAGCAGATTCTTCTTGATGCGAGACGCGGAAGCTACTTCGGATCTAGAGGAACACGTTGACAATTTGATGGAGTTGAACCCGAACTTGGACCACTCAAGAACAGATTCAACTGTAGAGGACGCCACAATCAAGTATGTGTTCTTGATTGATAAGTCAAGAACAGCCTAGCATCAATTCTAGGATGTTCAACTTAGCTTTCACAAGTTAAGGGAATTTGCCACAAGGAATGGACGAAATTCTGGAAATTTTATTCAATACTCTCAAAAACTGAATGTAACATCCGACTTGAGACTATTTATAGCCATGACAAAGACCTAATAAACTGGAAAAATAACAGGGAAAGTTCGGCCAGCCCCTTGGGCCTGCACTTGACCGAAAACTAGCCCAACTAACTACAGATCGTAAGCTTCGGGGGCGTTGCCCCCGAACCCGCACCCAATCCAGGGGCGCGTCGCCCCTAGACCCCCGACTCGGTGACCGGGCAGCGAGACCCCCGTACGGCTTAGCGAGGGTACTTAATTGCGGCTTGTCGCGCCCCATTTTTTACAAGAAAATAAATAAATGGTTTAAAAAGTGAATTTTTGATTTGAAAAATGAATTTTGATTTACAAAGAAAATGAAGAAAAATATGGGTCTAAATGGGACTTGAAAATGCGACGATTCGACCCAAAATATAGTTTAAAAAGGGTTTTTGAAATAAAAATCGGAGTCGCCACTTGGTATAGAGTTAAGGTGTACCAAATCACCTAAAAATGAATTTTTTTCAAGGAAAAGGTAGAAAGAAACCCTTTTTAAATGACACCTAGTCTACGAAAATCAAAGGAAAGGTTCGGGAGTCACATTTGACGAAGGGGAAGGTAAGGATAAAAGTCCAAGGCACCCCTTCGACCTAGCCAAGGCTAGTTGCGTGATTTAGTCAAAGATTTTCTTGTTTTAACCTAAAGATTTATCACATTGGCGTGCTATATGATGCAACCCTAGACCTAGGAGGGTATCGGGGGGCAAAATTTCTCTTCAAAGCTTGAATGGTGCCAATCACATTAATTGTGACGCCCAATAATGACTCTTTGGAGAGGTCACGAATTATGCAAAAATATGAGACTCTAAGAAGAGAAAAAGGATAAAATAATTATAGCAATATACATGTCTTAAAGGAATGCATCATGTCGGGTACGGGGAACTAATGCTCGTGACTCAATTTTCCCTTGTAATAGAGGGAATACGAGCGTGCTAAGGCTAGAAAAGCCAAACTCGTCCATATCCCATATCCAAGGGATTTTTCCCTAATCTAATCAAGCAAATGCACTACCCTAATCCTATTTCTAGAATGAGATGCAATTCTAATATTATGTATCATACATAAGGGGGATATATATATAGGGAGATTAGGGATAAGGGATATACGTATAAGGGGAAAATATGGGAGAAGGGGCATGCAAAAATGTAAAAATACTAAAAAAAAGAAAGAAATGCATGGACATGAGATGAAGGCATGCGAATGTACTAGCAAGGGGCGGTCCTATTGGATCTAGCATTGGACTAGCCCATGTCTATGAATCCTCACTAGCATCGGACTAATGGGAAATCGGAACAAAGAGCCACAACTAGCGTTGGACTAGTGTGGTGACGGGAAAGGAATCACAGCTAGCATTGGACTAGTGCGATAGCATGCATTTATTACAGTCTAAGAAAATAAGATAAAGCATAATAGAGCAAATAAACACATATATCACATAAGGCACATAACACATAAGCATGCTATCTAGATGCACGTCCTAAGAAAGCGGTAACACATAGCACATAGGCATGCAAATCACACACAGCAAAAATAAAACAAATAAATCCCTATCTATTACATTAGGGGGAGGTCCTACTACAATCTAATGGGGGAAATGAAATAAAATAATTAAAATAAATACCTAACTATTACAAATTTGGCATTCAAGTGCCTTTCGAATGATCAAAATTGAACTAAAATAAATATACAAAATTAAACAAATAAATAGAACAAATAAATAAATGAAATAAAAAAATATTCAAAAGGCATGCAATTACACAGGTAAAATCACTTAGGGCACATAGGATCAAACAAAGGCAAGAATAAGGGGTAGAGGGTACCTTCCTTGAGTTGATGCTCTAATGGAGTGAAATCATTTATTTACCCTCCAAAATAATAAAAGAGTCAAGGCATCACTTTAACTAAGAATTAATCACATGAAATGGGGATGAGCAGGAAATTGAATCAATCCAAGGCATTTAAAGGAAGGTGAACAACCCAGGTAAAAATTAAAACAAGAAGTGACTCGATTGCAAAAACTAAAGAAATTTGAGGGATCAATTTGATTGAATTTTTCAATTGTTTGGGCCATAGTAGAATTAGACAAGAAACAAGGGGTTAGAATGCAATTCTTAGGACATTTCATGCAGGTTTTCATGCAACCTACGAAGCCAAGATGCTTCTGCAACTACTTTCTATTAAGCTTCAATCAACCGAAAATGAAACTGCTGCACTTTGCTTTCAAACTAACTCAGATTTTCCGATTCAAATACACAACTTTGATCAGACATTTTCCAATCACAACTTTAGATTAAGCAACAAACTGCATAGCCACCACAATCCAAACAAACAAAAACTTAGGAAAAACATCATGCGAGATTCTGGACAAAACATTCGCACAAATGACTCAAGCGCATCCCTACTCGTTCAAACACAAACAGCAGAAACGAAAAAAAAGGATTCTAAAATTCTGTCTGATTTCCTTTCCTCTCCGCCACTACCAATTCCTGCGGATTCTGGCCAGCCTTAAGCTGGCCAGATTTCCTCTTTTGGGTTCAAAATCTCCACTCAGCCATTTCATCAAACAGCAAATAGGCATCAAAATTCCATCAATTTCCTACTCAAGTGAGGTCGCGGCTGGCCTCAAAAATTTATCAAAAAATAAAAATTTCATTCCAATCAAACCATAAAGCATGTACGATTAGAAAATTATGAGCAATCAAAAGGGAAATTGCGACAAGTATAGCCACGGCAACCATGCTTAGACGGCTTGGGGAAGAACTGAAGTTCAAGAGAAAAGGGTGAACTCACAGTGCTCTTACTTGCGCAGCGGCGACGGCGGCTATGACGAAATCTGACTTCGGTGAATTGGAACTGGAAGATGACGAAGTCTAACTTCGTCTGAGGGCTTTCATCTAGAGTTATAGAGAACGGCAGCGGCCAAGGAGGTTGTGCACGGCGGTGACGATGGCAGACAGCAGCGGCGGCGGACGCGGCCTGGTGATAGCTTGGGCAGGCGACGCGAGGGGAAGAAAAAAAAAATCTGGCGGCTGCGCCGTTGGAGAGATGGTGGTTGGAGGTGGTAATACGGTGTCGATAGAGGGATAATTGGCTGGCCATGAACGGAGCAAGGGATTCCGTTGTTTCTGTCGTTCAGACCCTCTCCTTTTCCCCATTTTTATTCATCCGAAAACTCCATAATTTTCTATTTTTCTTGCTCTCTGTTCTTCTCTGTTTTCCTCTCCAGCCCAAGTCCGCAGTTCTCTTTCTCCCTCTTGGTCTTCCTTTGTCTTTTGCCCGATGCCCTTTTTAGGCCGTCACTCCCAATCTGTCTTAGCCTGATAGTTTCCTTCTTACCCCCTCAGCCCTCTCTCGGCTTTTTTCCCAGCCGGCTCCTCCCCTCGTTCTCTCTCTGTGTTGTTTTCTTTTTGTCCAGAGCCCCCCTTTTGTCCGTCAAGTCACCCAAAAGTATATTTTTGACAAAAATAAAATAAAACCCTTTTCGACAACTCCAGGTCTTTGAAAAATAAGAGAAAATGGGTTCGGGAGTCACGGTTGAAAAAAGGGAAGGCAAAGGTTCGACTAATTCAAACCTAAGGCACCCTTTCAATCTAGTCTAAGCTAGTTGCGAGATTTAGTTAAAATTTTCCTAATCTAACCCTTAATTTTATCACGTTTGGATGTCTCCTACATGAATGCAAATCTAAATTTATAAAATATTGAAAGGGACACAAAATATCCATTCAATGGTTTAATTGATACCAATCGCATTGATTGCGAAGGCCAAAATAATTTCTTGAAGGGGTCACGAGCATGCATGAATGAAATTCAAAGAAAAGAAAAGAAGATTAAATTATATATTTAGATATAAGTGGCCAAAGAATAGGAATGCAACATAATGGGTACGGGAGACAAAAACTCGTGACATAATTTTCTTATACAGGGATCGATGGAGTATTTAAACTAAAGAGTTATAATCACCAATTTCCCATGTTTGAAGAATAATTCTCCTAACATGAACAAGCAAAAGAACTAACTTATTTCTACAATTTCTTAAATGAGATGCAACTCTAAATGATATGATTAACACATATAGAGGGTAGGGGATAATATAATAGGCAATATCATGCAAATGAGAAAAGATTCTAAAAAATAAAAATATGCATGAAAATGTAATGAATATCACACAAAAATGAATCTAACGCACGAATGATCTAAGGGTCTAGCATTGGACTAGCCCATTTCTAAAAATCCTTACTAGCGTTGGACTAGCAAGTAAACGGAGGGAGAAGCTACAACTAGCGTTGGACTAGTGTGATGACGTCATGCATTCTTAATATATAGTAAGACAAATAGGCATAAATTAAAAACAAATAAACATGTAAGAACACGTTGCACATAGCACATAAATATAATATCTAGATGCAAAAATCCTATGAAAAGTGGATAAAGCATATAACACATAAGCCACATAAATACGCAAAGACCTATCTATTATAGTGAGGAATTTAACTACAATCTAAAATTGGGAAATAAAGAAAATCCTATCTACCCTATCTATTACAACAGTGGACCTAACTACAATTCTTAAAGGGGAAAATATAATAAAACAAATCTAATTATCCTATCTATTACATTTTTTTGAGGTATTTAAACGCCTCTCAAATAATTATAAAAATTAACTAAATAAATATAAGAAAATTTGGATGAACATTTAAATCAAATAAATAAAGCATATAAAAATATATAAACACAAAGGAACACATAAGAGCACGTAATTGACATTGAAATAATAATAATAGGGGTACTTCCCTTTTGAAGTGGTGACTAAATGGAGTCGAATTACCCTATTTAGACTCAAAATGAACAAAAGAATCATGGCACCAATTTAATTGAAAATAATAATAATGATAAAAAATACTAAATTCACCTTAACATGTCAAATGTAAAAGAAACTTAAGAACATCTAAAAATTACAAGTTAAATATGCTCAAAAGTAACATAATTAGCCATTAAAGAAAAGAAAGAATCATAATAAAGAGAGTCAAAATTCACTAGGGACTGAATTACAAAATTGAAAAACTTTTAGGGCCAAAAATACAAAATTTCCAAAGTTTAGGGGTCAAAATTAAATAAAAGATAAAATTCAGGGGAAAAAGTGCAATTAATTTAAGGACCTTAGTGAAAGAAATTTAAAATGTTCTGGGCTACAATAAAATTATTCCAAACATCAGGGGCTAAAGTGCAAATCCGTTTCTGGTCTCTTAGGAAACAAGGCCACTGGGCCATCATTTTGTTTATTTGGGCCGAACACTACCTAAACCCAGCCAAAAGTCCAAGACAAAACACACAGGCCAGCCCGTCTTTTATCACTCAAATCCAACCAAAATAAAGCATGGGTCTGACCTTCTAGCCCAACCGCAAATAAGAAACAAGGCCACCAAAAAAAATAAAAATTAGCCTAACCCATTTTCCTTTTCTTTTCTTTTTCTTTTCTTCCCTTCCGTTTCTTCTTCTTCTTGTTCGGCTAGCTGAAGCTCCTCGCAACTGCCGGTGGCGGCGAAGCCACCGGACCGCCACCTGCAAATTTTTTCCGGTCACCAAATTTTCTCAAAATACACCCCCTCACTCGATGTCAAAAAAATAGTCCAATTTTTTTTATATTTTTAAACCCTCAAATCTTCACCAAAAAACATAAAATTTATACTACAATACTCTTTATGATTTTTACAACATAACTATGAACTAAAATCAATAAAAGCAACAACAAATATGACAAAATTAAACCAAAACAGTCCAAAAAATAAAAAAAAATCTTTCAAAAACTTTTAACACTCAAAACCCCAAAATTTTTGAATAACCACAGATTTTTGGACCTACACTGTCAAATGGTCATCCATTTTGACAAAAAAAAACATGCACAATGTTCAGCTTTTAATTCGTTTTCCATTTTGGCATTTTATCAAACATTTAACATGCATATACAAAAATCCTCTTTTCCTCTTCATGTCACTCAGGACTTACCCCAAAATTCAGCAACCCAACAACATAACGATAACAGAAACCAGCAAGAAAAAGAAACAAAACTAACGTCTATACATGATTAGAGTATAACGAATTAGAAAAGAAAAAGCTGGAAAAAGAAGAGAAAATGAAGGGAGATACCTCAATGAGAGTTATGGTCCTTTGGCTAGAGTTTGTGTCAGGATCAAGCACTTACCATTACACCAAAAGCTATAGCTGTTAGCGAAGGCGCAACTTTATTTCCTTAACCACAATGGCAACGCAAATCACCGTACCACGCTCGGCCAGCATGAGGGGCTGCACCCCTGGATGCCACGGGCTGGGCGGTTAGTCCCTTCGAATCGGGATCTGAGGGTGTTGCTAATTAGGCCAACAATCCCTCCCCCAGCAACAGCCAAGGAGACTCGAACCTGTCGCTCGCTCTGATACAACTTGTCAGGATCAAGCGCTTACCATTGCACCAACAGCTATAGCTATTAGCGAAGGTGCAACTTTATTTCCTTAACCACAATGGCAGCGCAAAGCACCGTACCACGCTCGGCCAGCATGAGGGGCTGCACCCCTGGATGCCACGGGCTGAGCGATTAGTCCCTTCGAGTCGGGATCTGAGGGATGTTGCTGATTAGGCCAACAGTTTGGAGGAAATTCCAGGCTTTGATTGTCCAACCGGTAGCTGTCTCTTTATTGTGTGAGTGTGTTGGGAGAAAAAGAACCGAGAGGGAGAGAATGAGATTTTTCTTGTGTTAGTAAAATGAGAGGGAGGATTTTTGATAGAGAGAGCCAAGAGAGGAGATTGAGTGTGTGTTTGTGTCGTTGAGAGAAAATAGAGAGCCGAGAGCTTCTATTTTTGAGCTTCCAAAGTGGAGTTTTGTTGTGTCTTGTTTTTTGTTCTTGTCTCTGGAGGTGTCTTGTCTATCTGGGAAAGGTTGAGTGTCGAGAGACAGAAAAACCAATGGCCGAGAGGGAGTCAAAATGGGTTTGGTTTCTTTCAAATGATGGCTTTTTGCTAAAATGAAAAGAAAGGTCAAAAAAATGAGTGTAGGAATGGGTTAAGTGTATTTGGTAGGGAAAATTATTAGAATGATTTTCATTTCTTGATTTTTTTTTGTTTTCCTCAAACAAACCTGTAAAAATGAGAAAAATGCACATTAAAATGCAAGAAAATAAATAACTCAATAGATAGAAAAAATTTGAGAAAACATTAAAAATTGACAAAAATTTAGTGTCTACAAACACTATTAATTAAATAATAAACTATTACTAATTGAACTAATTCAAATACTAATCAAATGTAACAAACTAATAAACTAATACTAATCAAATATAATAAACTATTACTATTTAAAATGACAATAGTTTGCCAGATGCGCTATCTGATGTCCGTTTAACCCAATGTTTTTAAACTCGGACCGGTCAGTGAACCGGAGAGGTGGCCGGTTCGCGGTTCGACCGGTCCGACCGGTCCAACCGGCCGGTTCAAAGGTTCACTGTTTTTTTTAAGTGTTAAGTACTAAGCATGTTTCATTCTATACTTGAACTTTACCAACATAACTTAATTTAAGTTATGATAATAATAAATTTTCTAAAAGTTATACATAAAACATGGAATGATAAATATAATTAAAATATCATAATTCACCATAAGTTTTCATAAATTCATTATAAACATAAATAGATACAATCCAAATGTGCGCCAATTATCACAAATAAAAACACAAAAAATAAATAAATAAAATATTAAAATTCTTTTACAACCCTTAAAAAAATCCATAAAAGAGTTCAAGTTAAAACAAACTATTTGAATAGCAAACTTTTATCAGTGGCATGATAAGCAACCACACCACCTTCACAATTTCATCAACTTAAGCTGAAAAAGTAAAATTTTATTATAAAAATATAAATCTAATTGCTTAAACTAAAAAAAACTAAAAATTTTTGAAAAACAAATATACAGTTAAACACATAAAAAATTAATTGCTACTAAACATTACTAATTAACATGTTATATTAAATTCAATGATCCTATACAATTAATTATTTTAAATTCAATTATCAATAGCTTCGATTATGTGCCAACTACCATATTTTTGACCAGCCCAATGTTATTATTTGTAATTCCTACCCAATTCCTACACGGATGTGCACTACTTTTGCAAAAATTTCATCCTTAATTAATCGAATAAAAATAAAACAAAAATGAGGGAAACATATGAAAATTGAGGGGAAAAAGAAGAAAATGCAAAAAATCAACTAAAGATAATAATATAGAAAAAAAACCTTGAAAAGAAAAAAATTAAACTTACTAAGATGTTGGAAAACAAGAAAAGTTGAAATTTTCAACTTGTTTACAATTTGCTAAAGATAATAACCTGATAATAATGGTGAAGACTTGAGAAAATCTTGTTGTGGATATTTGGGTTAAAAATGGTTAAGAAGAAAAAATTGAAAAAAAAATAAGAGAAGAACTTGATGTTTTAATATATTTTTTAGTCAAGTAGAATTCTCAACAAACTTAACTACAGTCTAGCGGTGAAATTGTCATATCCAAACTTGAAGACCCAGGTTCGAATCTTAGCTACACCATTCTTGATATTTTGTTGAAGAATTTAAAAAACCGCCGGTTCACGGTTCTTAACGGTTCGCACGGTTCGTCCGGTTCGGCCGGGTTTCAACGGTTCTCCATGAACTTCCGGCTTTAGCATTAGACCGGACCGGTGACATGGCCGGTTCGCGGTCCAACCGGTCGAACCGGCCGGTCCGGTCCGGTTCTGAAAACATTGGTTTAACCAAGTATTGCCGAATATATAGATGGCTGAGCACCAACTTCAAATCCTAGAAGCCTGCTTTTGCTTTTTATGACCCACAAAAGAAATCAACGGACAACAATGCGCGATAATGTATACGAACTAACCAACTAAACAATGGTGGAAACACAATCTGTTCTTTTCTAGGCAGGATTTCTTCGAGACTTTCTCTGTTTGGGGAGGAAGAAATTGTGGAGATGATGAAGAAGAAAAGTGACAGTATACAAATGGGGTTGTTCGAGTCCAATTGCTATTTTCGGTGATATATTTAAGGCCAAACTTGTACACATTGACTGTATCGATACAATCCAACCGTTCATCCGGAATTAATCAACAGCAAAAAAAAAAAAAACTACAACTATCGATGGAGTGTATGTGCCGTTGAAGCTTCATTGCATCTGTTAGTGGATACAACTCTATCATAGGCTGCATGTGGCGTCTGTAATTTTTTTTTTTGAAAAAAATTGTTCGCACCTTTGATCTATTGATCAACGATACTGAAATTTTACCGCATCCAAAAGTAGATGCGATTGCGGCGACTGGACAATTTTTTTTTTTTTAAAAAGAAGTTTTCATTGTTTATCAACTATTGATCAATGGTGCTGAAATTTCGTTTTGGATGCAACTACGACGACTGGCAAATTTTTTTTTAAAATATTATTCGAGTAAATTGCTTTGTGACTTACATAAAAAAGCCTAAAATAAATTCAATTTCGCTCAACACCACTTTTCTCATTTGTGGCAACCTCTACTAAGAAACTAAATTGTTCAAAACACCAAATTTGTCATGATTTGTTATTTCACCATTATTTATAGAAATTTACCCCTTTTAAGTGATGTAAAAAATGAAAATTTGGTATCGATGTTCTTATTTAACAATTGTACTTGCATTTGACTACAATATTTACGCTAGGCTCCCAAGTGAAGTTCATGATAGTGACAGTCAATAAATTCATAGGTTTCGATTTATCTAACGATGCACTTGTTAAAATATATTTCAAGTGTTATATTTTAAAAATATAAAATTAATTAGAAAAAGTAAATAAATACAAGAAAATGTAAGCAAGATTAAATAGATAAAATATATAAATATAAGAAAAGATAATAATTGTTTGTGTGTGTGTATATATATATGACAGATTAGGTAAATATTAGGTGTCTTAACGAGTCTGTTAAACAAACCCTCAATCAAAATCCACAAATCAATTCAAAATATTGATGAACGATTTAAATGTAAGATTACATGAGAAATAGAAAAAACCAGAAAAGCGGGTGGGAAGGGTGGTGGGATTGTTTGTTTTCAAGCGGCAGATATGGTACTTCTAAGACGTCGAAGCAAATAAAGGTACCTTTCAAATGCATGCAAAAACAATTAGTAAAAGTCTAGCCTTCCTCGTTCAGTTTAAACAAGAATAATGGGCTATTATGCGATGGAAAAACAATGAGAAATTATAATCTTGTTATCCTTTTTCATTTCATATTAATGGACTGATGTATAGGTAGGTAACTAGCTTGAATTCGAGGATGTAGGCGAAGGATAGAACGGAGAACATAGTAGTCATATTGCAGTTGCAATCCCTTCAGTACAAAATAATGCTCAGAGTAAAGAATCGGTCATCCTTTTTCTTGCCCGCCTCTAAGAGGATACCATAACCTTGTAGAACAGATGCATTCCCTTTCGATCACTTGCATATATCAGCAGAATGTGGAAAGTAAATGGCCACAATTTTCATGGTTTCATAATCGTGAACAATGCTCTACGGAACTTAATAGTTGCTTTCTGGTTAAATTATAATCAGTAAAACGAAAACAAAAATGTGGATGAAGAAAGATATTAACTAACAAAATGGACCTTGGCATGGGGGTTAAAAGGGGGAAAAGTATAAAACAACAAAACTTCAATGAACTATCCAATTTTTTTCTTGTAAATTGACGAAAACACTGTAAACTTTCCAATTGATCTTTTGACGGCAAAAAGAAGGGAAAAGAGGATGGGAAAAAAAAAAAAAACCTACTTTCCTGGCATCATCAGCTGCATAACATGTTTCCTAACCTACGATCTTTTCAAGAAGCAACCTTCAAACCATGACAAAGCCAGCTAAAAGGACCTACTGTTGGTGGTTTTTATTGTACTATACTCCAAGCTGCAGACTTCAAAACATAGTCATCCTTTAACTCACCGTATTTAGCTCTCTTTCCAAATAAAGAGATGGAAAAAATGAAGGAACCTTTTTCATCAAAAATGATTTCCCAAAATCCTGAATGTGGGAAATCAACATCTCAAGCTTCATATTCTGAAGCAACAGAGCCAGATTCAGAAGAGGCAGCAACTGAGTTAGAAGAGTGAGATTCAGACAGCATCGAGCATTTTGGCTGAATGCCTCTCCAAACTTTTAAAGATGGCACGAATTTCTGGTACTGCAGAGGGAAATAAAAGAAAGTGAGATTAGAAATTCCTGTCTCATCCTCTTCTAAGCAGGCTCTCATATCCGATAGTACCATTTCATTAGAAAGCAATGCAAACCAGAGATGGACCATCTGCAGTTAAAAAAGATATATATTTGACCAGACATTATACTACTCAAATCTTATGTTAAGCCTAACATAATTACAAAAAGCAGAAAGAAATGTGCTCGGTATATTGAAATTTTGCATATAAAGATGGTGTATTTAAATTTTCTTTAAAGAAGAACCCTTCTCAACCATACAGCTTCAGAAATGAGAAAGCTATTAGTAGAAAGTAGATTTGACGAGATGACACCGACTAAAATATCAAGCAATAAAAGATTATCTGTCTGAACTTCTTCAAACTAAAGACAAACCCAAAATTTGCTAGAGCCAATGAAAAGAGGTGATGAAATCTCCAGCAGAAGTTAGTAGGAATGACATATACACTGATAACATGCAGTTCAAGAACAGGTATCAATAAAGTCAAAATGATGGTAGAAAGGAACCAAATAATTCCTGACACACAAATGGAGAGTGGAGGGCTTCTCTTCTCCTGGAAATCTCTCTCCTGTAAGAATCCTATTAGCTAGTAACTTGAAGGTTGAAAGGAACAACTTGGCCGAAATCTTACCTTCTCTGCTGGAGGGTGATGTGATATATTTTTAGGCTTCACAAAGCAAAAGCAGAAATTTCAATGTGACAAAGGTGGAGAAGAAGATAAAACTTGGGCACACTCTACATGGTTCACCTAAGAGTTTATCTTGCACATTTTACTATCTTTCAAAGCCATTTAATGTATAAGTTCGGTCTTGTGTCCAATCCACAATAAAATCCTTCCTAGTTAATTTTCTTATTGCTAACTTTTGGTCAAGCACTGCTCCTTTCTGTTCCTTTCCCTTCAGAGGATAAGAGGTAATACCTCAAGTATCAAATGAAGATGCCATATACTTTCATATCTGACTTCTCACAATTTTGTTTTAGCAAATAGGAGATAGTTTGACCTAGAATGAGTAGTACAGATAGGAATCCTCCTTCAGGTATTATCAGAGGAAGCCTTTAACGCATGATTTTACAATCAACTCAAGTCAACAATTAACTTATCAACCCATTAAAAAAAACATGCAATCATTTCGCATTGTGATATTGGAGCTATTAAAATTGGTGGTATTCTACTTTGCTACCTGGGTTATATTAGCAATCTACCCATTAGAAAAGGAGTAGCAAGTACAAGAATGAATTAGATTCACTTCTCATTTTGCTAGTATTCATAAGTAATGGATGTTGCACTGGATATTATTGTTATCCTTCACCAGTATTCATAAATAATTATGTAAGGCCGGATATTTGCAAGCTTGTACATGCTCTTAAAAGACTTGTAAGCTTGTACATGCTCTTAAAAGACAATCTTACAACAGCAAAATGGTGATTACTTATACAATGATCATGTCCCCCTCCACTATTTCCAGAACATTTATACCTTATGCATCCAAATTTCATTTGTCAAACTTGCAAATCCCCATCTAGCATACTACACATACATCTAATTTCTCACAGTACATCTAATCTGAAAAGTAAAGAACTGAAGATCAAAATTGAAAATTTTGAAGAAAATAATAAGAAAGGGGATTATTTATAGTCTAGTAGCAAAAATTCAACAAGAGGATTTATAGATCTGGGTCAAATACCAATAGCTAATGCACTTGATTAGCACATCAGTTAAATACACCAATAGACAGATCTTAAGAAACGAGTCTCAATTTGAAATCTAAATGCACAATTCTCGATCAAAAACTTAACAAGCAATTTTAAATGAACAACAAACTCTGAAAAAGAAGTTTTGGCACTGAATCTTACAAAAGAAGTTTATGCTGCAAACTTCCAAGACCCAATAGTTGGAGAGTGCAAATTCACAATACAAAATTTAATAAATAAAGTAGAAGAGTTCGGATGCAGTTAACTGGCAAACTACAAATCATGTAGCATACTTGCATTGATTTTTTATTGAACAATTTAAGCTTGAGTATGAGTTCGCTATAAACTGATGCTTTAGGGCAACCAGTTAAGACACATTAAAAGTTTGTACAATTAGTCAGTCGTTACAAAACACAGACCAAAAAGCTTTACCACTTGGTTTGTCGACTATAAAGTACCCTAAAGTTGATTCCCCTTTGTGGCTTTCATGTACAATCAGGTTCATTCAGACTGAATCGTAATCCTTAATATCAATCTCAGCGTTAGGCCACATCAGAAAAGCTGGAACAGATAAGAATCAGAAGGGGGGTGTCTAAGTTTAAAATCTTCATTTAATAGTTTGGCAGCAAAACTCAGTGCAATACACAGTCAGTACTTAGTGCTATTACTACAATAGACCAACGTTTAAATGGCTGATACAGATGCAGTTTAACCATATTTAGCTAGCCTTGAAAGCTCTAAAGAATCTAGTAAAACTGGAGCAGTGGAGCAAAAGGCCGATACAGTGAAATGGAATGGTAGAAAAGATGACATTTCACCGTGCTGTCATCATTTGCTAAAAGGTAAGTTCCCTTCTAAGCAGATATAGAGCACGTATGTGCCAAGATCAAGTTCTGCTTAAGGATAAAAGTTGAGGAAGAGGAATAGATATAGGATACTAGTTGCTTTCTTTGCCAGGAAAATGAAGAAGCAACAAGACTCCTACTCTTGCACAGCCCATTAGCAGCAAGGCCATCGTCAATTTCGTTCACTACTCACAACAGAGATTAGAAACCAACAGAATGAATAACAAGTCCAATCTCAGTCTTCATACACCCTTTACTCTTGGATAAATGCCCAGTATTCAACTAGTGGTCTATCTTTTGCCCATTCTTTATAGGGGTTGCTCATCAAGATAACTACTTGTTTCTTTTGGGTTTCACTCCACTGGTGCCTCTCAGTAAAACCAATACCTTTTCCCCCCAAAAAAAAAAATTTAATAAAACCAAATTAGACTCAATACCTTTACCCTAAGACCTGGAGTACATATATTAGAATTGTAATTCAATTTGAATCTACTACACTTTCGATCAATATAAACCATTACTGCATCTAATCATTTAATTACCATTGCTATTAAATACATCCAATTCAACAACAATACATCTAAATATAGCATATAGTTAGTTTCACTAGAAGCACAATAACAGATATTATCCACTTATGCGGCCTACAGTAAAACCATTGTAATTGTTCATCAATCAATAATAAACTTCTTGATGTAGTCAACAAAGGGCTCAAGGAAATCTAAGATTAAAGATTTTAATGATTCAACTAAGCATCCCATGTAGATTAGAAGCCTAATTGGGAGAAAAGAATGGGTCAGCTAAATATCTTTATTTAAGTTCATCATAGTTTTGCACCATGAGATTTATTTTCTAGAATTTTAGGTCTTACGGGATAATTTGGCCCTTTATTTGATAGCAGGAAATTTTTCATAATGGTGAAGTAATGTCTTATCTAGTTGTTTATTACAGAAGGTAACAGATTGAAGTCTAGCTGATAAGGGAGTTCCACAACTAATTTGTTTTTCCTACTTACTAAAGGAAATAGGAGCTCTAAATCTTTCAGGAAAGTTAATAGCCTATAAAACACTTGTGTCCGTACATTGTTTTGTGCAGAGATTGATGAATAATGAGGGACATTTTCTTTAGATTTGTTCTTCTGCCCGTCTTTTCCCCCCACATCACTGTTGAGGGGTTCAGACCACCAAAGCAGCCTTAAGATCCTCTCATGCTTCTGCTGGTATTAGCACCTCTATCTTGTCCGACTTCACTACTATATCTCTTTGAAAGAAATATGAGGGTTTTGATAGGTCTATTGAGAGGAAGCGTAAAAGAGAAGGTTAAGAAAACTGTTGCCAGATCTTCATCAAAGAGAAGATTACTCTCCTAAAGAAGAGAAAGGGAGCACACTTAATTTTGGAAAGGGCATTGTACAGAAGTGAACTTTTTAACTTTGTCTAAACAAACCAAAGATTGGAATGAAAAGACTAAACATCCAAAACTTAGTATATGCTTAGTAATCTTATTCAATTATAAGGCATACATACACCCTGCACTATTGTTTTCTAAACTACATATAAACAGATAAGACATATACAGCCAAATTCAAATTTACCGGCATGTATAAAGAACATCCAACTAGTATCTTGGTCTCAATTAAAGAAATGGAAAATGCAGCTATACCCATGAAATATGTTGTGCTCAATTTCCTTTTATTTAAAAGTTAAGGAAGAAGATGATTATAAATCATTTCTTTTCCAACAAATCAAACCTGGAAATTGGGACATTATCTTGGAAATAGAAGCAAAGTTACCTCCTCATAAAAGGCAACGATCTCCTCGTCTGTAATTTCCACATCTTCCCCATTTTCCTCCCACCCAAGTGAACGAAGGAATGCAGCCTCTTCTTCATCTGGATAGAGTGCTCCATTAAGATACAAATTTCTCTCTCCAGCATCCACAAAACTTTGCACCTGATCACCAGAGCTGTGACTATCACCGTCAGTGATCATCTGACTCCCATTCTCATTAACAAGAGGACTTATTGGAGCACTATTAGCTTCTGTACTATTTTCCTCAGACTTAACAGCACAAGGAGATGAAATGACAGAAACTGAATCCGAGATGGCAGAAGAAGTATTACGCAAGGTCTTCTTCCTCATGAGGTTAAAAAAATCACTCCTACTCTGTGCTTGAGACAAGGAAAATTTCTTCTCTGCGGTAGGTCTCGAATTCAGAGACAATGCAGCTGCCTTCTTGTCAAGAGTGGAAGCCTTTGGATTAGTAGGGCTTGTCAGAGCAATTGGAGTTATTGCAGATAGTGGAATCTGGCTTACTGCCACCTTTCTAATGGAATTGTTAGTTGGACTAGAAGCGTCCTTAGCATTAGAGTTGGCACCATTCTCCTTTGCAGCCTTCAGAACCAGAAACTTTCCAGCATGAGAGGCATTTGAAGCATCAGACCTGACTTGGCCAGCACGAGATTGATTAGGAAGTTGAGGTGAATAGATTGGTTGCTGCTGCTGTTGCTGCATATTCCTAGGAGTAACGACCATCTCATTTACTCTTGCTGCAGCTTTTGGTTGCTTTGATTTGTCTGAAGAACTGGAAACCTGGAAAGAAGAGTGTTACCAATGAGAACTTCATATAAAATTTATAAATTCAAATCTTCCAGGAGGTAACTCTTCATAAGATACATAAATGACTACTGAAAGAGCCAGGAATCATAGAACGAGTCATTTCCAATATCCTTCCAACACAGAGAGTTTGCGTATCATCTTTAAGAGGACACAAATTATTATCCATATTTCTGAATTTTAAGCAAAACCAGCCTAAAACAGATGAACATTTCTGAAGATGACTGCCTATTTTTTTTTTTAAAAAAAAGACATGTCTAGAAAAAATAAATAGAATCACTGTTTAAAAAAGATTCATGCTCCACTAGTCAAATTATGGTCAAAATTTGTGGGTTTTATAATTCCAACAGTGTACAAGGTAATACATTTCCAACATTGCACAGCAACATAATAACACAAAAATCGGGCACAGGTTCAGAATTAACAAGGAATGACCACCACACAGTTATCGGCTAGAAGGTAGACTGATTATTAAACACCCCGCAGACCTTTACTCGAAAAATAGCCTAAAGTATCACTACAAACGAGTAGGAAAAAGTATATCTTACCAAGGCTTTGGGCATCGATGGTGTCATAGGAATTAGTTGCCGAGACTGCTTTATGGCTAATTCTTCTAACCTCTGTGTCTTATCAGGTACCTGCAAAATGAATTGAGAAATGTATGAAACTATGCGCATCAAAGAGTTAAATTATTAAGTTAAAACTAAGGGCATAATTACTTGGGGAGTGAGGCGTGCACGCGGTGGAGCCTGTGATAACGCCTCAGCCATGTTAAGGCCAGCCATTGCAGTTGAAGAAGCAGACGGAGTTGCAATAGCACTTTGCTGAGCACTTAAGTTCCCAATGCTGTTGCTGCCAATTACAGAGGGCACCTCCGCCAAGGCAGAAGTCCATTTCTCACCACCAAGCAACCCTGAGTTAACTACAGGAAGACTCTGAACAGCTGTACTAAGAGCAGGTGAAGATAGCCTCCCAATACTAGATCCTCCCTGCTTTTCTTCATTTCCAAGAGAAGGAAAATCCTTTTCGAATGCAACCTTATGAACACCGCTTATATTACTTCCCCCCAGATGACTGCCATTTGCAATATACTGATTCAGGTTCATGCCATTTTTCAATTCCTCTGACTTACGGGGTAACAATTCAACTGTTCTCCTGGACACTAATGACTGAGAGCGTCTCAAGGAACTCTTTTCAACACTTGTTAAAATACTCTCCAAAGGATCAGAAGAATCTCGATCCCAGAAATCCCCAACAGTGGACCTGTCTTTATCTTTTTCACGGTTTCTATCCCGGTGACTTCTATTAAAACTGCTGTATGGATGCTTTGCAGAACCATTATTTCCTGAACTACGCCTACAATTAGATGAATGATTACGTTCCAGAAAAGGAGACCGCTGACTATCCTTATCACTGTTGCTTCTAGAACATCTATTCCATGCTGAGGACGAAGAAACATCTATAACAGCAAACAAAAAACGTAATGCATCCTCAGAAATCATGAGGGGGGTGGGGAGCACAACAAACACAAGGTGAGGTAAACTTGAACTGTGCAGTGCATAAACAGTTGATAAACTAAGATTACCTGAGTGCAAAGAAGAAGATGAAAAATGGTGGCTTGAAGGGCTGCCACCACCAACATTTCCTGTACATCTCAACCATTCTGGAACTAATGCAGGTTCACTTCTTTCCATCAGTTCTGACCATATTCAGAATGAAAATAAACTATGTAGGCAATAAACTATAGTCTCCCAACACTGTTTTCTCCACCAAACTTTTGTCCGAAAAGAAATTCCTATATCACCTTCTATGCACCGAAAGGAAACCTACACGTTAACAGAAAACCAGAAAACCTCTAATCCAAAACCACGCCCAGCTTTCTCAATAAGCATCCAGTAACACAGCAAACCAATCTACCATCCCCAATTAGCTCCCTTATAATGTTTTACTCTCTCTCTCTCTCTCTCATCCAATAACAGTAGAAAATAACAATCCCCGCAATGGCAGGCGCTTCTATCAACCTCAACCTCTATGCAATTCTCAGAATCCTCCAGTAACAAAACCAAAATGGGGTATCATCCAGTTTCTACCAAAAGCAAAGTGGCATTGAATCAACTTTAAAAATTTTCCCCTAGCTCTCCATCTTTCAACAAAAAAAAGATGGATTCCCCAATCCCGCAACCCACCTTTCAACCCTCCATGTCCTTGCCACGCAACAACCGGAACAAGGAAAAACCGGACAGAGAGATAAACAAGAAAAACCACAAAATAACAGTCAAGCAGTCCCTCTAAACACCAAAATCCCAAACCACAACCAAAAGCGCAATCAACAAAGTTGGAGCAATTGCCCCAAAAACCCTAGAAAAACACGAGTCGCCTCAACAATTAGGGTTTGTAGAATCAAACGCCGCAAGCCGAACCAGTATTACCAAGAAAAAAAAGGAGCAATATGTAAATGTAACCGCAATTTGTATATAGGGCCAGAAACGATTGAAAATTGAGACTTCAGAATTGAAACCTAATCTCAGAAAAAAGGAAATTGGTGCTAATTTGATTTTGGACGAGAAGATACAGGCAGTTACCCTAAAAAGCGATCCCGAAAACAGAAACAAAAGAACCCTAACCACTTCTGATAACCGCCAAGCTCTCTATATATAAAAACAAAATAATGTATATTTATATATATATTGTGATATATTTTGTGCGTGTATGTAGTTTGGGGGCAGAGAGGGCAATGCAATTGTCTACAGAGATGAATATAGGGGAGAGAGGGAATGGTTTCTTCTTAAATACTATATATGATTTATGAATTTTGCTAGGAGTAACAGGGCAGAAAATAGAAAGGTTTGGTTTTGCAGGAAGAGGGGCAACGGGGGGCAGTGATAAGGGCTAGAGAAGAAACTTGCATAACTATTTTTCCGTCCCACTTTGGCCCTTGATTTTTCGGGTAGCGATATTTGTCCTCTTTAATTTTGTGTTTTAGATGTACTTCAATTGGCAAGGTGTCCTTTCGTTAATTCAACCAAATTGGCATTGCTATCACGACTAACTCCATGACGAATTTTGCCCATATTTGATAATTTCATTCAGCACTTAGGGTGTGTTTAATAAAATTAAATTTTAAAATATAAAGTTTGAAATATGAATCTATTAAGTTTTAGGTCTTGTTTGATAATTCAATTTAATATTTAAACTTAATGGATTCAAATTTTAACATATTCAGACTGTTTGATAACAAAAAATTGAACATCTGAATTAATTAAGTGACACTGAATTTCTTATGCAAACTTGTCTCAAAATTAAGTGATAACCTATTCACTTATCATTGAATGTAATATGTACTCAAATGTATTAAATTTAATACTTAACAATTCAATAATTTAATGGATTTAAATTTCAGATTTTAGATTTCAAATTTCAGTTTTATCAAACGCACCCTTACTTTTAATTGTTTAGTACTAAATCCGATACATTTAAACGTATATTATATTAAGTAATAAGCAAATAGTTTATAACTTATTTTTAGGATCAAGTTTTGCTTAGAAAATTTAGTATCACTAATTAATTTAGATGTTCTATTTTTTTTTTATCAAACGCGTCTGAAAATTTCAGATCTAAATTCATTAAATTTAAGTGCTATATTGGGTTATTAAACAAACTTAATAGATTTAGATCTTAACATATTTAGATGCATTCGATAACAAAAAATATAACATTTGAATTAATTAAGTGATACTAAATTTCATAAACAAAACTTGCTCCCAAAATTAAGGCCCCATTTGACAACTTAGTTTAACACTTAAATTTAATGGATTCAGATTTTAATATATTCAGACGCGTTTGATAAACAAAAATAGAATATCTGAATTAATTAAGTGATAAGCGTGATATACACTCGAATGTATCAGATTTAGTACTTAACAATTCAATAACTTAATGAATTTAGATTTCAAATTTCAAATTTCAGACTTCAGTTTTATCAAACGCATCCTAAGTGATAAACTATTCACTTATCACTTGAGGTGTATTTGATAAAATAAAGTCTGAAAACTAAAATCTGGAATTTGAAATCTGAAATATAAATCCATTAAATTACCAAATTGTTATGTATTAAATTTAATACATTTGATTGTACATCACGTTAAGTGATAGGTGAATAACTCATCACTAATTTTTTAAAGCAAATTTTGTTTTGGGAATTCAGTGCCACTTAATTAATTTAGATGTTATAATTTTAGTTATTAAATGTATCTGAATATATTAAAATCTGAACCCATTAAGTTTAAGTATTGAATTCGATTATCAAGTAGGATCTTAATGTGATATACACTCAAATATATCAAATTTAGTACTTGACAATTCATAACTTAATGTATTCAAATTTCAAATTTCAGTTTTATCAAATGCACCTGTAGTTGGATTTACACTACCATGCCCATTTGTTATTGAAGAGTTAATAGAGAAAAACAAGTGTATTTACTATGCTGCTATTATGAAGTTATTGATGTTGACCACAACCTGTAGTTGTAGACACCAAATTTTTGGTGTAATTGCATTTTTAGTTTTTTATTTGTCGTGTTCATTTTTAATTTTTAGTTTCCAGTTTTATTTTTATTTTTAAGTTTTATCATAGAATTTGTTGAAAAAGAAAAAAAAAAGAAAGAAAAGAAAAAACATCAAAAATATGTTTTAGTCATTTTGTTTTTATTCAATGCTTTCTTGAAAGAAAAAAAGAAAAAGAGGAAAAGAAAGAAAAATCATAAAAAAAAAGATAAAGGGAAATTTGTTCACAAAAATATGTTTATTTCTTTGAATTCAACCTTTTTGCACTTTGGTTATTTTTATTAAGTTATTTTGAAAGAAAAAGAAGAGAAAAAGGGAAAAATGAAGAAAATTTGAAAAATGGACATTTTTGTTGTTTTTATTTATTTAGTTTGTTTTTTTATTTATTTGTTTTCATTCTCATTATTTTTACATGGTTTTGTCGTTTTGTTATATTATTACTATTTATATTCTGTATTTATTAAGTTCAAAAAAAAAAAAAAAAAAAAAAAGTAAAACGCGGCTTGCAAGCTGCGTATTGCCGCAGCTTGCAAACAAAGGGCTGGGCAGCCCCTTTGGCTGCAAATATGGAGAGATTGTTTTAGGGTTGGGGCTCCCATATAAATAGAAAGAGGGCAGGCAGCCGCGAGGGAGAGTTTTTTGGGGGTGAAGATAGAAAAAGGCTACGGAGAGGAGACCACGGAGAGAGGAGCTGACGGGGAGGAAAGGAAAAAACAGCAAAAGAAAAGGCTGGGGAGTGACGGCTAGAAAACGGGGGGGAAACGCAGAGAGGACTAGATGATGGCTGGGCTGTGAAAAACAAAGGAGGCAGGGACGATAGAGCAGCAGCCGAAAGAGAGAGCTGGAGAAGGGGACCGAGGGAGAGAACCAGAGAGTTTGGGGAAGAAACTGGCGGCTAGGTTTTGAGGGGGGATGAAAGTAGACAGCTAGGAGATAGAAAAACAGCAAAGGAACAATAGGGAGAGCTGAGGGGAGCGAAACCGGGGGTTTGAGAGCGAAGGATTTGGCAGCAGCTAAGCCTGGAGGGACCGAGGAACTGGACAGAAAGAAGGAGAGCATCAGGGGGTTTGGCTACGTGAAACTGAAGATTAAGTGAAGCTGGACAAGAATTTGTCTTCTGATCATCACACTTCAGTCCGCCTTTTAGAAGATTAAAGGTAGTACCTTTCATTTTATTTCCCTGTCCGTAGATTACAAGAGTCTTGTTAGAAATGTTGAAATGTTGTTGCGATGCCGGCTGCTATTGTTTGAATCAAAAATCTGGATGGCCTGATGGAGATGAAAAATACCGTGGCTGGGATTTGCTAAATGCATAAATTTCTTTGCAAACTTTTGCATAGGTTTTTTTTATGTTTGTCTTGTTAGATGGTGAAGTTCTATACTTGTTTGTTTGGTTCAGAATCTGCATGTTCGGTTAGGAAATTTCGATCAAAATTTGATTGGAAACTTGAGTTAGGAAATAAAATGGCAGCAACAAATATAAGTTGGAGTGGATTTGGAACCTTTTTCTTTCCTCTTGCTCTGTTTCTCTCTTACATAGTATCTTGGCTGTGTATTTTTGGAGTCTAGTGTGAGCTCGGTATTTGAATCTTTCTCCGTGTTAAAGCTTTGTTATTCGCACAAGGTTGCTGGAATTCCTCATGTTCATTGGCTGTCGAGAATTTTTCTTTCTTCTTGTTGTAGGATTGTTTACTGAGTTTGCTCAGATTTTTGCTTGGTTTGTCCGACCATCTTGATGTTAGAATCCACAGGTGTCATGTTACAAGATAGAAAGATTGTATGATAATTGGTTGGTTTATGTTTGAAAAACTGGTTTGAAGTGCCGAAACGTTTGCCCAGAATTTTCCAGCCTTTGCGTGATTTTCTTCTAAGTTTTTTTGGTTTGTTCGAATGTTGAAATGGTTGTCATGATGTCTAGATTGGTTTTGGGCGTTTGGGTCTAAACATATTTGAGTTGGAACTGAATGTTTGTTGGTCACATAGAAATAGGTAGCTGGATTATTTTGCATGAAAGTTTATCCAAAAAAATTTGCATCAGTTTTTGGCTATGCTTTTACTTGTTTGTTGTCAAATTTTCGGACCTTGTGGCTTAGTTCCGCATTATGATCTTGGTTAACTTTTTCTGTTTTAAACAAAGCCTTGGGTCTGAAATTTGCGTTTTGGAAAGGAAAGTCACAACTAGATTTGTTGCCAAAAATCCCACCCTTTACAAAAGCTTCCAAATTGCAGCAATCTTCTTCTATCTTGCATAAAGGATTCATGAGTGTTTGTATAGTTTCCATCCATGTTTTGCTTGTTAGATGTGGAACTTGATTGTTTGGTTGTTTAATCCAAAGTTTGGATAAGTGAAAAGGTTAGCTAAAGTTGTTTAGAATTTGTGTATGAATTAGAAAGGCAGCTAGCAGTTGTTAATGCCAAGAAGATGTTCATTGCAGAAAATCTTATTTCGTACGTATGCATGCATGCCAAAGTTTTCTAACATTGCACTTTGACCCCCCAAGTCTCCCCTTGTTCCACTAGGACCCAATCAATTAAATAATTTCATCAATTTGGTCCTTGATAAATTTTAACTCTACAACTTCATGGCTTGTTTTGTTTCAATTAACTACCATGCTTTGTTTAAATTGCACTTCATGCATGAATTTAAGAGCTTTATGACCATGCAAGCCCGTCTTTGCATGTTTTCTTTAATTTTGGCAAATAAATTGGTACCTTGACCATTTCTTTTATTTTGGAGGATAAATAAGTGATTTCACTTCATTGGGCCCCAATTTCAAGGGAGGTACACTCTATCCCTCATTTGCACTACATTTGACCTTACGTGCTCCTACGTGTTATGTGAATATGCATGTCTACGTTGCTTTCCTTACCTCCTTGCGTGCATTTACTTGCTTTCACTTTTATTTAAGTTTTATGGGGTATGTGTACACCTCTTGGCTTGTAATAGATAGGGCTCGGAGAGCATCTGGTCCATTCCCCCTTTCCCTTTATGTTTTTATGGGGTATGTGTACACCTCTTGGCTTGTAATAGATAGGGCTCGGAGAGCATCTGGTCCATTTCCCCTTTCCCTTTATGTTTTTATGGGGTATGTGTACACCTCTTGGCTTGTAATAGATAGGGTTCGTAGAGCATCTGGTTCATTTCCCCTTCCCCTTGGTTGCTTGCTTTTGTTGTTACATGTTAAACTGCTTTAGTAGGCTCTTGCATCTAGACGAGCATGCTAAGTGCTACGTGCTATGTGTTTACGAGCGTTTTGGCATGTCTACTTGCTTTCATAGCCATGAATGAATGTGATGGATGAATGTACGTTTCCGCTAGTCCAACGCTAGTCGGAATTCATAGAATGGGCTAGTCCAACGCTAGACCCTTAGGGATTTCCCCTCGTTAGCACATCATTTGCTCGTTCACCACATATCACGCATTTTCCTTAGTTTTATCATTTGGCATGATCCTCGAACCCGTTTTCCCTCCATTTTAGGATTTTTGCATTTCATGCTAGTTATAGGGTTCATTTTGCTTGAGTGTCCCCTTCCGATAAGGGAAACGAGCGAGTGTGGCTACTCGATAGCCTTAGCACGCTAGTTTCGCCTTCTAATCAAAGGGAAAATCAAGTCACGATTTAGGTCTCCCCGTACCCAATATGCATGAATTCCCTAGGCTCATGCATTCTCAATCCACTCTATCATTACACTTTCACTTTTGTCTCATTTGCTCACATGCACCTTTTTATCACCTTCACTTGCACACGAACACTTTTTTTTGTCTCCACTTGCACACGAACCCTTTTATCTTCACTTGCACACGAACATTTTTATCTTCACTCGCACACGAGTACTTTCATCTACATTTGCACACCTTCACTCTTATCTTATTACTTTTATCATTTTTATCACTTCACACAAACTCACACTTTCACATGGCATGCATTCCACTCATTTTTCACGTCATTTAGGTTTAGGTGTGACCTCTCCAAAAGGATCATTATTGGGCTTCACAATTAATGTGATTGGCACCACTCAACCTTTGAAGAGAAATTTCCCCCAATCCCCCTAGGTCTAGGTTTTTGCATTCATATAGACATATCCAATACGCGATACATACCTTGGGTAGAAAAATTAGGAAAAATTGGTTCAAGTCACGCAACTAGCCTTGGCTAGGTCGAAGGGGTGCCTTGGATTTTTATCCTTGCCTTCCCCTTCGTCAAATGTGACCCCCGATCCCTCTTCTGGTTACGTAGACCCGAAAGTTCTCAAAAAGGGTTTATTTACTTTTTTATTCAAAAAAACAAAAATCATTTTTGGGTGACTTGGTACACCCTAACTCTATACCAAGTGGCGACTCCATTTTTGATACAAAAAACCCTTTTGAACTTCTCTTGGCCAAATCGTCGCATTCTAAGTCCCATGGCCTTTTACTTTTCATTTTGCACACGTTCACACATTGCACACCACACACCACACAATTCACACAATATCATTCAAAAAGTGGGGCGCGACAGTTGGCGACTCCACTGGGGACTTCCTAAGTGGGTCCAAGCATTTGATTTGGCCATTCTTTTCCCTTTTCTACCCTTTTTATGTATTGCATTTGGATATTAGGGTTGCATTTTTTATTTTAGGACTTTTTCGCCTCGCGCGCGTATCAAACTATTCCCTCATTCACGTATGTATGATTGGTTGATTGGATGTATATTTTACTTGTTTCATGTAGCGCTTTGCATTGCATTTGGGTGGGGGACTTACCCTAGAGCCTTGCGTGGGTTCTTGACCCTTCCCCTCCAAACAAGCACTAGCATACGAGCATACGCTTTACTTCTTTTATCCCTTTTATTTTTCTTTAGTGGCTTGTCACGCCACTCCACCTTATTAGGATTAGGTGACTCACTTGGACATGTGATCACGACACGATGTGTGTGTAGCATGTTCCAATGGGTCACTCAATCTTCCGCTTAAAGCTATTGGTTGATAGCCTTTAGCTTTTGGTCGAAGATTGAGGTTTTGAGAGATTCACTCAAACACGTAGCCGTGACACGATGTGTGCGTAGCGGTGTTTGGGGAATCGCTCGAGCCACCGACAAAGAATCTTGGGATTGATGACCCTTGGTTTCTAAGTCTGAAGGCTCGGGGACCTGAGCTTATCGAGTCTAGATGCATTAGCGAACCCCAACCTCATGCATCCATATTAGATTGCCTAGGCTAGAGTCAGCCTCATCCTTTTAAGCACATTAGGCACGAGGGAAGGGGTTCCACCCCTTTTACTTGCTTTATTGTATTTCTTTTCTTAATTTCTCCCAATGTGTTATGTGTACTATCAACTGCACTAACCATTTCATTGTTTCCTTGGTTTGCATTCATGTGCCTTAGCAATAAGAGGCCTCTTTGGCACTCTTTTAGAGACTCACCTACTGGTTAACTCACACGTTTAAATTTCAGTCATTACATTAAATTTTCAATAAGTACATTTCATTTTAGACCTTTTTCCCCCCCGATGTATTATTTATGTCCTTTAGGCCGTATTTGTCATATATTTACATCGCTTTAATAAATGGCATCATGCATTAACCATAGAAAGGGAATGCCACATAGGGAATCCCGTATTAGGAATAAACCACCCTATGTCTCGGATGTATAATCCAAATGAGACTTGCACGTTTACCTTTCTCGTACCATCCGAAGGGGTAGTGCACAAGGTAAGGTAAAGATCCGATCATTTTCATGAAACAATTTTTGGAATATGAGCATCTAAATAATCACTTTTTGGCCATTTTCTCAAAATTGGTAAAATTCCCTTGCGTAAAAGGACATTAATTCGAAGAAAATTCACAAATGATTCCTCATTGTTGAGACGATAAATTGAGGCCAAATCGTGATTTTAGAAGGCTCATAGACTAATCATTTTGAAATCACCAATGGCCGGACAATTCAACCAATCCATTTTGCCAATTCATTCAATAAATCATCAATTCATTTGACCAATTTACCCTTTTTAGGGTCACCTGGTCGATTTTTGAATAGATCCTCAATTCATTTGATCAAATTACCCTTTTTAGGGTCATCCGGTCGTTTTTGAATAAATCGTCAATTCATTTGACCAATTACCCTTTTTAGGGTCATCCGGTCGTTTTTGAATAAATCGTCAATTCATTTGACCAATTTTCCTTTTTTAGGGTCATCCGATCGATTTTGAATAAATCGTCGATTCATTTGACCGATTTACCCTTTTTAGGGTCGTTCGGCCGATTTTTGAACAAGTCACTAATTCAATTTCATTCATTTGGCCAATTTACCTTTTTTTAGGGCAACCGAGCCGTTTTTTGACCTGTTTCCCTTCTAGGGTAATCCGGTCGATTTTCAATAAATTGTCAATTTCATTTGACCAATTAGGATTTCAATGTCGAATTCCAAATTGGGAAATCTAGTCAATTTTGAAGAAAACCGTCCATTGCATCCAATCACTTGATCAATTAGGGTTTTTGACCCGTAATTCACTGAGAAATTTTATCAACGAATTCCAATCTCTTCGATAGGAGCTCGTCAAGGTCAAACCCATGCGTTTTGCAAATCAAAGGTGATCAATCTATTCGGACGTTGTCCTCATTTTGACAAATCTCTTGCCACTCCAATGGCCAAATTTTTCAAATTATTTTTCACTCAATGAGTTGATCAGATCCGTCAGGTATGGTATAGTGCTTCCCTAGAGGATTGCATTTTCATGCTAGGCCTACCCTTGGCATAAAAAGAGTTCCCCCATAGGACATGCATACCGATTTTTTTTATTCTTACTTACTGACTCTGGGTATTTTTCTTTTTGTTTTCCCCTCCCCCTGCATTTATAAAAATGTTTCAATAAGGCGAGAATATTCTTCTATATCTGATAATTTTGATCCAATAAAGCTTGAAGATTACAAGTATTACTTGATTTTTAGGTAGACATTGCCGCGAAAGCATAAAGGGGAAATTCTATTTATTTGATTTGTTAATACATTTTGTTCCAAAAGAAAAGGAGACAAAAAATGTATGTGTTGAGCTCTTTACGAGTTTCTCTCTTCTCATTTGTATCATAATTGATTGAGCAATTTTGTTTCAAACTTTTTCAACAATAAAATTTTTTGGATAATTTTTGTTTTTACTCATTGGAGATTTCATGATGATTTTTGAGAAATAAGACCCAATTTGAGATTTTTCAACCTATAGCCTGAATTTCACAAGTGTATGCTTCCTAAAATCCTTACACTCGATTGGTGTTCCAACCTGTACAATAAGAGTGCTCAGAAAGAAAGAGAGTGAACGGTCACTCAAAAGGCCCTATGAGATACCTTTCTCCTTCACTTAATTCCAAAATAAAATCAGTCACATTGATTGATAAATTGTAAATTGGGGCAACTTTTGCTTAAAAATGTTCAAGGCGTCTAATCTGGTTCAATCACATCTAAGTGAAAGCAAAAATGTGCATTATTCTTATTTGTTTGGAAAATTTGGAATGATACTTCAAGCATTCGTTTCATTACCTATACAGATTTTTATCATTTGCTCTCCCATTTGAGCTTCTAAAAGAATAATTTCGTTTCAAATAAGGGTCTTAATGATCACTACCCTTCATTGAAAAATTTTCAAATATCAAAAGAAGAATGGATTTTCAATGACCATTTCGCTACTTCGGTTGTCATGAGGTATAAGAATGATACTTTGGCCGTCAGTTCTACAATCTAAACACTGATCATCCCTTGCATCCTCGTTTGAGCTAAATTGGTGGTTCTTTTCGAGTGCACATATGATCGCACCCCACATTGGGGAAGGAGATTGGGAAATTTTGAAAAAAGGGAGAAAAGAGAAAAGCAAAAATGCCAAAAGGAAAAAAAAGAGGGAATCACAAATTGGAGAAATTTGAATCTATCTGGGTTTCAATTTTTGGGAAAAAAGAAAGGGAAGAGATTTGTCCGCGTGGATCGCCAACGTTTCACAAATATGGATGAACAAGGGTTTTCCTCAATCAGTTAATTCAGATACATGCCAAAAATTTCCCATTAATGAAAGTTTCCTTTCAGAGTTATTGTAAGGAACGGAATACAAGTCAGGCCATTTTCTTTTCCAATCAAACATTCTATCCCTAGTTATCCTTTTTGAGCCTTCAGAATAAATTATTTCGTTTGGCAACCCCTGAGAATCGCAAACCCCACACTGGGGGCGAGTTTGAGTTGAAAAGAAAATTTCAAGAAGTGAAAAGTGAAAAGCAACAAAATCAAAAAACAAAAGAAGAAAAGAGAACCTCAGTTCAAAATAAACTGAGGCAATTTTGTGAAAGTTTCAAAGAATGGCAAAAAAGCCGAAAAGTCAAAAGAAGAAAGAAAATGAAAGTGAAAAGCCTCAATTGAGCAAAAACTGAGGCAAATTCTGATTTTACCCTAAAATAGGGTTTGGTGCAACAATGCGATCTCAGATTCTTCAAACCACTTTTGAAATCCGTTTTCAAGCCTTAACTTTTCTAAGCACCCCACCTGACCCCATTACAAAGCCGAAAGTCCTGACTTCTGTTCTTTGCACTGGCCTTGTCAAGGAAATCTCTGATGTCGAAAATTTTAGCTGTATTTCTGAATTGATTAGGTGTGAGGTTGACACTGCTCTTCATATGAAACCCCGCGAGGGTATTTCTGAAAAAAGAAGGAAAAGAAAGATGAGCGAAATGAATGCAAAAGAAAGGTGCAGAAAAGATTTGATGTCGAAAGACCCTGTTGAGTGATGACAAAAAGTCAAACAAAGTCCAAGATCTTGGAGTCCAAAATGAGGGTAATTTTGAGAAAAACGCGATCTTCGGTGCAATGTCCTTTGAAAATTATTTCTTTTAACTATCGTTTTCAAGCCAAATTACAAGCTGATAAAGTCCATCGTTGACTTATTCCTTCATGACAATCCAAAGTGAGGATTATGCTCATAAAAATCCATCGATCACTCATGATCATAAGGGTATAACCCGTTTTCACAGGTTTAGCTATCGTTTCTACCCATTTTGTTGCAAACCTACAAAGCTTATACGTTGACTAAGTTTTCTTAAGAAATAAGGGTGACAAACTCTTTGCTTTCACTAAGATGTGGTATTGAAGGGATTACATACCGTTTGGGCACAAAGAATAAGACAAATCTTTACCTCCCATTTCCAAATCAGACATAACGCCCATTACCCAAAGCTTCGA